>NC_087202.1:116855804-116890804 GCF_015104395.2 Macrobrachium nipponense
AATTCCCTTTTATTAAATTACGTTAAATCTTAACTTGAGAAAGTAAACTACACTAAAACCTATGCTGCAGTAACCATCTTTATTTTTCAAGGAACAACATAACTTGAGGATTGATAAAATCATCTGGAAGTCAGGAATACATTCATTAAAAATTTTGCATATGACAAATATCTGTACAAACAAAACTATCCGGTGAAAAGGAAAATTAAT
The DNA here is from genome assembly GCF_015104395.2 of Macrobrachium nipponense. NCBI lineage: Eukaryota > Metazoa > Arthropoda > Malacostraca > Decapoda > Palaemonidae > Macrobrachium > Macrobrachium nipponense. The sequence goes on from NC_087202.1 coordinate 116,856,015, forward strand.
CCACAAGGTCATTAGGAGACAACAAATCTCCACCAGCATTAATCAATTAATCGGCGTTGCAACTAATGACTGCCAATAATCGTAAAATTCGACTTATTTCTCCCGTTGATAAACTGACTGAGAGACAACCTCATTTACATAAACACTTTCACAGAAATGATCTGTCAATCAATTTTCTGGTTTATTAAACTTATAATACATTCATCAATGAATATTAATTAGTTAATGCATCTGGAATTTTTGTAAATGGCTGTTAACAGTAATATCGTCACAGGTTTACCCTACTGAGACATTGGGAATATCTGTAAACTGACACCTTTAGTATTTTCACGTTAGTAAACTAGTTCCCAGACAACTTCTAGCCTTGATACCTTTATAGTTATATATAGAGCACTTCCTTTCTCTATGAATCCGGTGTGAAATGTAAACCTGGAAATACATCACTAAAAGAAAAGTTGATGTTCAAAAATTATCTCTATGAAAAAGTCAGTCTTGCTTCTGGAAGCCAAACAATCGAAGATTTCACATAGTAATTATGTACCACCTGCTGATGATAATACGGGTTCTTCCAGGTAATAAGAGGGAGAATCACAAATTATCATCTGACGGGTAGTACATGTGACGGGTGCGGTTATTTGTTGAAAATAGCAGCAACAGAAACAGTTAAACTAGACACATTTCTGAAATTGAGCCTTATACCTATAAATAGTGGTTACTCTGATGTGAATTTCGGCTAAAATATTCTGTAGTCTACAGGCCTAGACTAATGCTCAAACTTAGATAGGGCTACTCATTATATAAGTTATTCCTAGTACAAGCAAAAGTTTTGCTTCTCCTTTACAAGTAATAATGATTCTCATGATGGCCAGTTTAGTTAGTTTGGTTCAGGTTTAGCAGCAAGAGTAATGAATTCATTGTCAGATGAGCTCGTTGAGATAGCCTTAGAAGAGAATTATAGCCGAGCTCAGTTATGCTTCTTATTCTTTACTAATTGAAGATGATGTGATATTTTTTATAGTTAATACGATTTTTTTTAAAGAGATGAGTTACATGCTAATTCTGTTGAGAAATTTTTATTGTAACGAATTTCTAATATTTTTGCATGATTAGTTTTCTGAGTTGAAAAAGCAACACCGAGAAAATTGACTTTTGGTAGCAATGTAATCTTGGAATGGACATCACATCCTGTTATTTGAAACCATTCTTGAATGTATCATTAAATGTCCGAAATAAAATAACAGATTAGGTCTATACACGAAACGAACAAAAGAAAAAGGAACAGACTGATTTTGTTAATTTCCTGCTAGTAAGTGGGTGCCATTAGAAAACAAATTGTGTCAAATAACTTAAATATCTACCTAAAATAGATTAAAAACAATAATGATAAAAGCATTGACAATTAACTATTTTAACTATTATTCAATGGCCGTCATCACCAGTCATTTGTTTTTGGTATTAACTGAATTATGCAAACAGACTTTAAATTAATTTACCTGTGCGTGTTTATATTTTACTTAAATAATATTAACTGAATATCCTTAAAGGTTCCTCTAAATTGAAGACATTAGAAATGTTATTAAACTGACACCATCATTATGAGCATGATCATTCCAACAAAATAATCGTAGTATAACTTTCTCCCTGGATGCATTTATAGGTGTTAGTATGATGTTAAATGAAACACTTTCCCAATGAAGATAAGTAATTTACTCTTCCAGAAAGGTAACCATGATGAATACGACCATCCAGCTTTTGGAAGTCAGACAAAGACTCCTTAAAGATCAAAGTAAGACCAGAAATCATGACAGTTTAGTATAAAATTGCTGATCTCTTCACGCAAGTGTCTGGTAGGAAACTGAATGAAATGCCAACTCCGTTCCTTCTAAAGAGGCAGTTTATGTCATAAGACGATTAAGAAACGGCAAATTTATACCAGTGTTGACTGATTGAAAGTTATCTGGCGTTAGTTACCAGTCACTGACCACTAGTATAACTTTTTGCCAAGTCACGAGACCCACTTCGGGGTCATATTTTCGCCCAAACTCTTTAAACTTGAATTTTGATAATCCTACCAGATAATGAACCTAGATAATGAACAGAGATTAAGCATCCAAACTGGAACCAAAAGCCAACAAAAATACATTTATATAAAGCAGCAGTTTCATGAACTTGCCTTTCAACTCTTCAACTAATATCAGATATCGGCAAACTGCTAAAATATTTTCTTATTGCGTCTTAATTTTGTCAAATGGTTATTGTTAATATCGTCCTTGCAGAATCACATGATATGGAGATATTATTGAAATTAGTAATATAAATATGATCATATAATTAAACTAGTCCCAAACAAATGCTAGCTCAGATACCTATAGAGGTGTTAATATAGAAACTTAGAGAATCTTTAAGAAGCCCCGTTAAAGAATTTTATCTAAACCTTGCCTTTAGGTAAAATACAAAGTCTTTTGGAGTAAGGCCATCCTAATTCCGGAAGCAAGCAAATCGGAAAATGTACATTCGCCGCCTGTCGATGAAGACGTGAATCACCAAGGCAAAACATCAGCGTCAAGTAACGACAACTACCACTGATACTTTCTATACTATTACTGACTGGTCTAGGAACAAGAGCCCGTGCCAGCATATGGCTGATTTAATCTAGTAAGAAAAGTATAAAAGAAGACAAATAAAAAACAGGCCTTCCAAGTCACATAAATCTATGCAAGATTGAAATTCAAAACCTTCCACTCTGCATAAATAAACAGTAAACTGCAAGATTAAACATTTTAAAAAACAAAATTGTGCAAAGAAGTTACCTATATGTAGGACGACAGGTACAAATTAATTTTTCAAAAGGAATTCATTTATGGGCGAATGCTTTGTATAGGTGTCAAACGATAATCATAGTGAATTGCTGTCGTGGTTAGAGGGGATGCGAGGAATTAAGAAATATTTCTCAGCTATATTTCATAAGATAAACAGGAAATTTAAAATTAATACATCTGTCATCTATTCGTCCTACTAAATCATTTTTAGTGTACAATACAGAAATATAACATATCTATCATCGTGCATTTGCTACGGGAGTCATGTGATACCAGTTAGAAAATTAATTATTGAATGATTTATAAATAGTGACTGCATTTAGCAAAGTTGCATAGTTATTCTTGACAAACCGATGTGACATGACAGTACTGTAATATATGGCAAAAGAATTACTATGCATTGCTGTCGTACGTTTTGTAGATCTATTTTATTAAGGTCATGCATGAGTACACTTGGCTATAATATGAATGCAACTGCATCTGTGGACAAAATAATGTCCACGTTTATACAAAAGTTCTCAGTTGAAAACTTTTTTAGTGTAATCCTTAGGAATGGTTTCTTTAGTAAAGAATTGCTACGTATTGGGAGTTAACCCTGGAAATCATTCAGAGGCGGTCTCTTATTTTCATGCTAGGAGTCATTTCTTGCATACCAAATTACCTCGGTCCTACTTCAAGTCATGTTTAGTTGAAAAGAGGCAATTACCCCCAAAATAATTTGAAGCTTTTGTCCATACATGTCATTTTGGTGTAGGACGTGACCAGTTATGGGATATTAAGACACTTCATGAAGAATTGAAAATAACACTGGTAACAGAATTTTTGGGAATGCCTTTCAATCTATGGGGGACAAAGAGCAAGGAAATTGCTGACAATACAGATGGAGCCAGGAGGCTTTTCATTTCAAGAGACAATTATTATTATCCAGTCCATCACGTTCAGTTGTCAACAACATACGTCAGACAGGACAGGACTAAATAAAGAATTTAGAAACTAAACTCCAAAGTACTGATGATGGGATTTCATCAATCCGTAATAACTTTGTGAGTGTCAGATTTCACTGAATAAAAGGATCATGTCCCTAGGAGCTGTCATGACATTATGGCAGGAATAATAATGCATCTCCAGTTGATCCTTAGGTGTTTAAAATGATTTCATTTACCAGGAATCGCAGGAGCTATTTAAACTTTTGAGTATGAGTTAACTCCATAACCCCGAACTTTTCGATGAAGCAAAAATGCATAAAACAAAATGTGTTCTGTACAAATGACTTTAACCCCATTCGACAGTGTACCCGCCGGAGATATAGTTTATATTAAAATGTGCAATGAGTACGTAAAGGAATACAGAGAAAAAACGACCATTGTCTAATATAGATATCCAGAAAATCTAGCGGAGAAAGTGGTGTCCAAAATGTAATAGTTGCCCGAGTTGTGTTCTGTCAGAAATGTTTAAGTGATTTATGCCAGGCCCTACAAGCCACAGTAAATTCGTCTTAAAAAAGAACTAGCTCACAACAGTGTTCATCGTGTGACTGCTCAAAGCGTTTCCCTGTAGAATATGCAGCTGGGAATGCACTTATTCATAGTTAATTCTCTTTTCCAACTGTCATCTAAAATTGACTAACAATAGTGGGAGGAAATGTGGACTCTGCGTTTACTATCACAGCCTTACAATGATAAAAAGAAAAAAAAAACATCCAGCATAAGACAAAGCAAAGGAAATTAGAAAATAAACTGTACAATCTCCATAAAATTACACTGACAATCAATTTAGCATTCTCTCCTTATATGTATTTAGTTGGGTTGATTACTATTACCACTACTACTACTACCACTACTACATTTTGTTCTAAGTTGATCAAACCGAAGTTCATAAAGCAGCCAGAAAAGCATGAAGAACTAAGAAACATTTCAGTATTTAAAAGAACCATTTGCTCAACCTGCAAAGATTGCTTATAGCAGCAAATGCTGTCATTCTTCAAATGTCTTTGACAAGAGAGATATTGGTGCTTAGCCTACAGATGTTCATGTACAATTTTGTTCATTACTGACATCACCTTGGTAGAGTTAGAGGAGCTAAGAACTGATATGACAAAAACCCTTCGCCTGAGAAATGACAACATTTTGTCCTAGAGTAACCTTTCCTGTTATCCTTTACCACATTTTCTCTAAAATTTGGTCCAAGCAACTAATTATCTGTCATCTAACTCCCATGAAATAGCGACATGAGCAGATTCACCTGGTGATAAATTAAGCTAAGTTCTCGCTTGTTTGCTTCGTTTATACAGATGGAAAATACTTACTAATTGGTACGAAGTTTGACGCAATGATACTAAGTATGACTAGTAACGAGCTCGTATAACATTACCTTAATGACACTTTTAACTATAGGTATAGGTTTTAATAAGATGAGCAAGATGACCTAAGCACTTTGGGAAGATGGTTGGGTGCAGCGTTGGGCAACTCTGCCAATATATAAAAATTCTCAGTATTAAGCCAGAATTTAAGGAAGAGTGAGACACTCATTCACATTCATCGTGAAATGCTACAGTCTACACACCATTTCTGTTCAGGAGAAATATTCCTGATTTTCCTTCAAGTTTTCATCTTTATTCCTACAATGTAAGAAAGCAGGCGCATACAGTATTCGAAAGGGTCATTTAAGATCATTTGAGGGATGTGCAATAAAGATATGAGGATTCTTGCCATTCTAACACTTTTAAGATATGAGGATTCTTGCACTTTAACACCAAATCGATGCAACACATCGGAAAAAAAAGTACAGAACATATTTTGTAGAAAATTTTATGCAGATTAGGAAGCCAATTTTGCTCTAGTGCTAGTCCCAAGTTAGATATTAAAACTAAAACTATTTTGTCAGCCATTTCTCTAAGATGGCTGTAAAATTGAGGAGGTGGAGGGATACAAAGTTAGTTTTGTGTGTTGCTGTTCTTAAGAAGATTAAACCTAATTCAAGTTTCTCTTGACTGACCTAATGGGGGACACTATAAAAGTAAAATTCAAATTTCGGCAAATTCATTTATATTTCAAATGAAAACCCTGAGCAAGAAATTACAGTGATATACTTGTTCCATAGGAATCGAGTTCATTTTCTGACCAAAAGAAACAAGGTCAACCCAACTTAACGCCAAAGCAGGTAGTTCCATAATATAAACCTGATACCAGTGCGCAGTAACGAAAATAACAGTTAGTATTATAAAGGATTAAATGACAAAAAGTGTTATGGACATCTTGATAGCAAGAATTAAAGGACTATGACAAAAATCAAAATCGTAAACGACACATCAATGCAAAGGCTTATGAATGAATAGTCTATGACTTATAATTCCGTCATTAGGTTGAAACTAAATTTAAGATACATATCAATAAGACTTAAATGCACTATACAGAAAAGTGATATAATACACAGGGCCTAAAATCTCACAATCCTAAAACGAGACAACGCATATCAATAAGAGTTGGGTAATATTTGCCAATGGTGTTGGATTTAGCTGTTTATTAAAATTGGAAATGGAAAAGAACGGATAGAAATACACTACAGAAATAAATACCTTTAGCAAACATTAAAGGCAAGTGAATTTGGTAAATGCATCATAAAGAATCTGTGAACATTAATAAAACTATCTGGTTTTAGTTGCATTGTCATTAAGAGTGTTCAAAATTTCTTATATAAAAGTATTGTTTAAACATACTTAACTTTAATGTACAAAATCCATAATCTGATGAAATATCATGAGAAAATTTCCTTAAAAAACTAATGTTGCACTATGGATAATGGTATATTTACTTTTTGTATGGTATATTTAATAGTTTTCATCAATATCTTCATAAATGCTAAAATATACTGTCATTATACGAAAACTACTTTTGTTTCATCATTCCTTAAGTAAATTCTTTCAAAATTTTCCAATTTAATCGAAGATGCCCATTAGAAAATATATCGGAACATGGCAGCTTTTACCCAAACATTACGAGCTAAAACCTCTACAGGTATCGCAAACCACCTCGCCTCTACAGCCTTTTGTTGTCAATGGAGTTTTAACTGTCAGCCACCGTACCGCGCCTTATTGTCGGCAGTATTTACACAGCAAACAACCGTTTATTATCCGCCTTTTGTCACTGAGGATTAAACCGCAAATATACCATATTTGACACATTGTTTGAACAAGGTTATACAAACGACTGACTGCTTATTTTACGAAAGCAGTCAAAGGAAATTATCCAAGGCAATGATGCATTACGAATATTAAATGGTATCGTAACTTTCGCGATTCTACGCACCGATATGGACGATTCAGTTTCTGAGAAAGGGCGCGGGTTGACTGAAGTTAGTTTGTCATTCAAGTAATATAGTATATATGGCAGGCCTTATATTCAGACGAAAATAAACGGTGCTCAGAAATAATAAAGGCAATTAGTATTTTTCTAACTCGTGAAATTGTCTTAGAATGTCACTAACACTGGCCTTGTCATTAGGGTACCATTACCTCAGCGCAGGTTAAAGTAATAAAAGAGGAAGGCTTCAGCCAAACTGATAATTGAACTGGTAAAAGATGGAAAAAGAAACATTTTAACTAAGGAACATATACGTTTTATCCTCTGCGCTTAGACTGCTCTTAACTTTGTTTACATTCGGAGGGACCCATAGCCTAGAGGTCTCAAAATTTTTAAAACTGTTTTAAAGATTGAGGTTTTCTTTAACACGACGCTTATAAGCCCATTGTTTAAACACCATTAAAGTTACTAAAAAGTGTTATTAGAATAATGCCATTTGTTGCTTTTGGTTTTCTAGTTTTCAGAATCATATTTAGGCTATAGTGAAAAATCAAATTGTATTTAGAGGCTGCATACATTGAAGACAATTTAGACAAGACATTTTCAGTCCCCATACAGTAACTCGACCAGTTAGTGCAATTCAAGCGAATGATAAGATTTTTCCACAAAAAACGACCGTGGACAAAGTGCAGTTTTTATTGGTGTAAAATAGGATTCCGGAAGTAAAGTTTAATATTTCCCTTGATTCTAAACTGTAAGTATCTTTTCTATAATTAAGTATACCATAGCCAACTTTGGGACTTAAAAGTCCACTTACGAGGAATACCTTGAAATCTTGGTATGCTGACTTGATCATGACATTAAAAGGATGTTTTATTCGAGACTAACAACAGTTTATTTGCAAATGATTGGTTTAGATGCCTCGGATCTGAGATTTTCATCTTATCGGTATTCTTGTTAAGTTTCAGTTAAGGCTGTGCTAAAGATCCACATCATTCTCCTCAAGTTTTCGAGAAAATGTTATGGAAATCTTTAAGGCAGGTAAATATAGTTCAGATTATTTACAGAAAAAATATGAATTATTTTGAAGCAATATGACTTTATAGTTTTTACTTTGATCTTCTTATTACTTGTTTAATAATAATGTATATAGCAGTTGGAAATTCGTATACATCTGCATTCATATATAATGTATATTTTAATATACGTATATATATATATATATATATATATATATATATTATATATATATATATATATATATATATATATATATATTATAACTAAGAATATCTGCTTGTTTATACATTAAGTACATAGTATGCCTGGTGACTAATTTAAAGATTTTTTGCATCAATATGGGATGACATTTTTGTATTTTCTCCTTTTTATGACTCATTTAATAAAAATATACTATAGTAACTGGAAATTCATAAATCTATGCGCATACATATATAAATTTCCAATTACTATGTACTTTTTATCAAATGTCATAAGAGGAGTTACATAAAAGAAAATGCCATTTCATATTGCTGCAAAATTATCTTAATTATAACTTGACAGACATAACGTGGACTCAATGTATACAGCAGATATTATATACATATATATATATATATATATATATATATATATATAATACACACATATATAAATCTTTAACGATAAGTTTCTAAACAGTGTACATATTATGCCGGTACCTAGGTGACTTTGTAATTTACTTATTTACAAAATGGGCAACATTCGTCGAATAAATAGCTCCGATTAGATAAAACGTTAATTTAACGAGTATTCAGTCCAACATGCAGTTCTAATGAATAGTGTAAAAAAGCAGCTGAAACATTTTAATTCCCATGCGATCGGGAGTTTTTTCTTTCTTTTTCTTTTTTTTAAGGGAGATGTTTACAAAAAAAATAAGAGACCGCCGACTAAAATCGGGTATGTGAGGACTCGCAGAATGTTATCGTTATCTAAAGGAATATATTGGAATTAGTAGCTTTTGGGGGCGGGGAGGAAATGCAGCTGTCTTTCAACTCCGTAATAACAAAAAAAGATCAGCTTACGCTGGGACCTGTTCGCTTTTCGTAACTAATTCCTGATTTCGCTTACGTTTTATCTTAGGATAGATTTAGAGACAAATAAATTGGGGTAATAAGGGAGACCTAGAGAGAATTTTCGGCCGTGATCAACCTGCGTGTGAAATCTGATATAAAGAATAAAATGATAGCAAACGGTGGAATATGGATTGTTTAAATAGTTGACTTTCAACGCATGACTTCTTTCAAAGCAAATAAATATATTTTTTGAGTCTTAAAGCAATTCATTGTATTTCCATTCCCTGCAGTAAAATGTGTTCAAAACAAAACAATTTCGCGAAAACAAGTGAAACGGGTTTACGTTACAAAGTCAGGCTCGTAAACTAAAATACAAATTCCTGGAAACTAAAATCAGTGAGAATAGCCATCAATTGGAAAGCAAGAGCTCAAATTATGAACAAAAATAGAAAAATGGATCATGGATACTGACGTTCATCCACAATATTTTTAAGATCTTTGGTTTAGTGTTCGTAAAGACAACGACAACTGAATTTCCAGTCCCCTGGAAAGAGTTGTTACCTGTAATGGCGTAGGAAGGTGGTTGTGCAGGACACAAAACAGATCTTCAGTCACTGAAGAGACTGTTGAGGTTAGCTGTAGAGGCTTCGGAAGGTGCCTGGCTGTCCAAGAGACTGGAGCCTCAGCCGAGTCTGAGCAGACTGCTGGTCCATGCTTGGGTGCCCCTTTTTAAAGGCCTGGCCTGGAGATGATTTCGAAAGCGCACGCTTTCGGAGGTTTCAGAGGCTTTCGGTCTGTTTACTTGAGATATTTGTCATTGTCCCTCCCATGTGGCGAACGATAATTCCCACATCTCAGCGGTCGTGGCATAAGTATTTATCGTACGTAAATTTTGATTTGTTTGCAGACGAGCAAAAGCTAACAGCAATGTTGTCAATAGTGAAAGACACCACCAACTGCCACTTTTAAACTTTCCGCAGACTTGATGACTTGTTTAGTAAACTAGTAGAAATCCCCCAGAAAGCCAGTATCCAGTAACTTCCACCAGAGCAGTTTTCGGTTAGGTGTATTCATTTATAGTTTCAAATGAACATCTAATTATGAGATTTCTACACAATCACTAGGTATGACTAGACATGGTCTATCACGGTTCATCATTTTTATAACGCCTCTAAGTTTCGCAGGACAGGGTAAACAAAACGTTTGAAGAGGAGAGACTGCGACATGCCAGCAGTCAGCACTGATACATTTTTAACGACTTTTGTAGAAAGTTAGCTAATAGGGAGAGAGTTTTTGAGTTTTGGAAAATGACTGTATGTATGTATGTATAGAGCTGTATACTTATTCAACAAACATTCTACCAATCCTATCTCGGAAATCCAGATTTACTATAGGAGTTGCCAGACATACGAGGAAATCTCTCAACCCCGCCCCCAAAACCAGTACTCCAGAAAAGAAAATAAATATAAAGAATTAGAAAAAAAGTATTCCGACGAGTTGTGGGGTTTCCCAACTAAAGATAGTGCATTTATTTCTTGAGCGACCATATGAGGATTGTTATTCCTTTAATGGTGCTTGAACCCAGCGAAATTAGCAGGTGTCTGTTAAGCCTTTCAAGTGGATAAAATACTTTATAACAATTACTCTTAAAATAGTTGATAACTATTACCCAGATTAATAAAACACCGTGGAAGTTTCCCAGAGAACTTCCAAACTAAATAATCGATAATTCCTGAAAATTTGCCTGCGGCTACATTGCCAGTTGCAAAGCATAGGTATTCACTTCCATTAATGACAGGTTACTTTGTGTACTTGGACAGCCTTAAAACGGTTCTTCTCTATCTGAAGCTGAGCCTTTGAGCCATGTTCCGGATTAATGTTCATTCTGATTTTCAAGGGACTTGGACATTGGACAAAATTTGAGGTATCAATCCCTCCACATGCAGTATATTTTTTAATAATACAAAATTAAGGACTCTAACGCTGACCCAACTTTTGTTTACTTGTTACAAAAAGAACTGCAGATTATACATCAGTAGCTAGTAAGCCGTACTGTATTAAGAATTATTGCACAATAATAAAAGAACTCAAGATGATACTATGTATTAATCATTTGTATTTTAAGCAAAAATGTAAAAAAATTAGCATTACATTTCCAGAAAATAAAAAGCTACAGGAAAGCTGAAATCATATGATGTTATTACTCACTAGAAATAGCAGAAGCTTAACAAGAATACTATACTTTCAGTAATACAGTAGTAGGTACATGTAAAGGACAAATATGTGGCAACTTGTTTTGTGTGTTCAGGCCAGACCTAGATCATTTCCTTCCTCACTGTAAAATTCTGAAGTTTTGGAAAGACAAAAGTAAAGATTTCAAACTTAAACAATATGAGAGGCTAAAAGAGTAATTATGAATGGAAAAGAGCACACTAAAGTTGCGAGACTTCAACAGAACGCCTTTCAATATTAATACTTTCAATTAGAACACTTAAAACTGTAGAAATACTTCAGGAATATGCAGGATTTTTTTTATAATGGTACAGGGTCTTTCACAAGTCTTGATACTGTAAGAATAAAGAGATTGAATTGATACTGATTCTTTGTTAAATAAATTTACACTCACAAAAATTATTTGGGTTAAGAGTTTAAATAAAAATATATGAAAAACAAAAAATAGTTATTTTTATTGCAGAAAAATTTTGCTTTTGGTCGGATGATTTTAAAAGAAATTTATGAAGCTGCTAAAATGGTAGAAACTAGATATAATAATTTAAAATGAAGATCTAGGATTAGTGTTTTAAGAAAGTGAGAGAAAATCCCTCAAAGTATTATGGTGTGAACTCTAAAATAAATCCAGACTTTAAAAATGATTCTAAGAAGGTATTCTATTGCAAATTAAATTATTTCCAAAACGATTGTCTTCGAACAAGTCGCCATTTAATATATAAGCTCCTATTTTCTCGAAAGACCCATTCTTCATTTAATGGATCATTCCCATTTGATTGTATTAGATAATTAGAAGATGGTATAATTCTCAACATACTTTAACGCTTCCTTCAATACAATAATAATGACTTAAACATCCTCCTTCTCATTCCATTTTTATTTATGAAATTTAATCAATTTAATGTCCTTATATTAGAGACCTAAATGATATACATATATCCTAAGCCTATCTCAAATTTTCGTAAATATTTCACAGATAAAGGCCTCCTATTTGGTCTTATATCAATAAGAGCAGCACTGTATTAAATAATTATCTGCCCAACCTCATCATATTTGTTACTTTAGCCAAACCTTTCAGATCTGAATGAACATTTCATCTTTCAAGTTTTGTCCTTCCCCTATCTCTTTCTAAACTCCTAACTCCTTCACTGGCTTTAATCTGTTCAACTCAACTTGGTGTTTCTTTTGATATTTAATTCTGGTTCCCTTGAAACAAAAAGAGCCATATCTGATTATATTATAGCTTTTCATTTTAACCAATGTGTGAGACTAAACTGACTCTTATATGAATATTCAGAGTTTGAGTTAGCGGGATAGTTGTCCAAGAAAATTTTGATAATCAGGTGTGATATTACATAAGCTGTCATCATTTTAAAAATATCGTTTTGGGTAACTTTTTTTTCTCAGCATTCAAATTAGGTTAAGCTTTGTCCTTTATGGGCTTGTAATACCTTCACATAGTTTTCTTTGTTTAGATTCATGTCTTTGTAAAAAAAAAAAATTTCAAGTACACCATTAGCACCCAATTATTCCCATATTTGGTCCTTCCCGTCTGAAATGGATAAGAACCAAGATGCATGAACAAAACTTTTGCCCTTGTATTTTAGGGCATAGCAATCATTAAACAGTATTCATAGTATAAAATGTTATTAAAAGCTATATGTGCTTACAAATACAGTTGGCTGTCACAACTGAATTTTATAATTTCGAAACAGTAAATCCAGTAACTAACTTTCAAAAGAAAAAATATGGAATTCATACAAATAATCAGATTTATAAATAAGCAGCTAAGTTAGCAGTGATACTCACACTACATGTGTCCTCTTGTATTTAGGTGGTTACCCCACACAAACAATTAGTTGCAAATGGCATCCTCAAATTAGGGCTTCCTCATCTTTAGTGGCATAGTATGTTTGGAATAGTTACAGTTAATAAAATTTAAACAAGACTGATACAGGCAGTATTAAACTAATCTCCTCATCAGGTGGTTACAGAATAATACAATAAAAGTAGGAATGTTGCATATTTTCTGATGAAAAAAAATTAATAGCCATCTTCGGTCATTACCGAACTACCAATCACGATTATCAGTAATCATTCAACGACCTGACTATCTTGTCAAGATTGGCTAGCTTCAGCTATTTTCTTTTTCAGTGTATCATTTGTTTTAAGTAATGCTTTAATCTTTTGCCAGTCAACACTATGGTTACTTTATATGTTCATAAATAAGGCATGTCCTTTTCTCATTGCATATCTATGTTCCAGCAATCGCTGATCAACAGATCTTCATGACTCCCTTATATAAACATTTTAACTTTCCGAATAAGGGATTAGTACTATAATTGCTCAGACTTTTATTTATTGTACATGGATATTGTACATACAATATGGCAAGGTACTGTCCAATTATTTTGCCATATTACAAAAGTAGCGATGAATTGGTGGCTAATTTAAGAAATGTAAATTTGCATGCTTTTTACAGCTCCCCGTGTATAATGGGTAAAAGTCTGAGCAATTAGTATGCTGGGGAGAAAAACAATGATTTTAACTTAGATGATGGCATTTGCAAGTTTGACAATTTGTTACCCTACTATGTCATTCAAGCAGCCAACCTGAACAAGATAGTCAGGTCGTTGAACGATTTAAAATTGTTTTTAGATTACCAGTTTGGTAATGACTGATATGGTTACTATCTTTTTTTTAAGTCTCTTCTTTTAGTATGTATAGCTTTCGTTCTTTTATTATACTATTAATCACCTGAAGAGGAGACCAGTTGGTCTAGAAACTGTATGGAAATTTAACGTTTTTCATGTGTTTCTCTAAACACTATGGGATTTTAATGCATTCTTACAACAGAAGTATTATTGTGTAATCTGAGAAGGCTGTTAAGTTTTCTCCCATTATAAGACAAGCTACAACCATATTCAGAAATGCAGATTGCTAGAAGCCCAAGTAAGAAAGACGAGATTAAAGTAGCAGATAATATGCTATAGAGAGTTGAAACGAAATATCTACATAAAAGCAGAGTGTCAAAGACTCAAACGCTTCAGTAACGAGGTTATGAAGTCTACAATTTACTCACGGCAGGAATAAAACTTTTAGAAGAAACTCTGAAATGTTATAATTAACTGCATATCTCAGAATACCTTGTGGATGGTGCTGTGCTGGAAGATCTGGATGCAAAGAATGACCAGAATTATGAAATATGAAGCATCTAAGCATAGGGAGCTAATTAAAAGGACTTTGCCAAAGACTAATGTCACGACTAGGAATAAGAAATTTTTAATAGAACATGTTTTTTCCAACAATTAAATATGCAAGTCACCAGTTGAATAGCAACCTGGGAGACAACGTTTAAAACATAGCAGAATAAAAGAACTTAAGCGTTTGCAATAAACTATATACAGTTTTTTTTTATACAACTGAAAGAATTGGCATTTGAAAATAAGCACCTTGAATGTCGAGTGGCACTCGTGTAATTAAAGGACATGAAAATATCTGAGTGAGGATGGGGAGGATGGCGATTGGGATGGCAGGCGCGGGAACTAGTGTCCTAGAATTTCTAATAATCATTCTCTTGTGAAGGTTCATGCTTTACTCCCACAATTTCCACCACGCAAATAACTCTGATTATATTACTCTCAGGTGGGATCGATGCTGTGCGAGCAGTATCATTAAAATAAGCGATAGCCATATTTAATACGAAGCCTAACTACACATGTATCTAATAGATTAACTGGCTTACAACACTCCCTGTCTGACGAACAACCTTAATTACATTCTTGTAGTTACTAGAATGTCCATCAACCAATAATCTTTGGAGTCTCTGAATTCATTTTGTTTACTTTGGTTGTATGTACAGCCCTCCACAGGGATGATTCCCTCTCTAAGGGGCCCTTGTACGTTTTCAAAGTAAGTAGTTTCTTTTAGTGTTATAATTATCTTTTAGCGTTTTCTCGTCAGTATAGCACCTGCAGAATAGGAGGCTCTTTAGCTCTTTTTTTTTAATTTACTTTCTTTTTGTATGATCTTCGATTCAGTTGGTTTTCTGTTGTACGGTCTTGGTGCCCAATATTCTCATGCTTTCTCGCCTGACTTACAATTTGCTCTAGGCTCAAATAGCCTATGTGCTTCACTTCCATATCTGATGACAATGTTCATTTCGTGTCTAAAGAAGCATAAGTAGTTTCTCAGATATGTTGGTTCGCTATATTTTTGTGTTTTAAAGACTAAGATGTATTTTGTATTCTATTCATGCTTTTACTGGAAGTCAATGTAGCTCAATCAAAAATTAATTCGCGCTCCAAAACAAATTATTTTGCCTTCACTGTATGATATTTAATATTATTCAAAAATAGGGAGATCTTTGCATCACAGTTATTCTGTAGATATATCCAAGAGCCTCTTCCTTTGGGATGTAATCAACAACGTCGCTAATATATTTTCATCTTATTCATGGAACTCAAGTACTAACAAACTTGCATCTGAGGGGCCATGTCTGTTATGTTAGTCTCTTTGATGTATCTAAATATTAGTGATTAAGTCATTGAATCGCCATTGAATCACAAAGTATTAAGAATTTAATGTACTTGCATTGCACATGCTCATACTAAATTTGGTGAAATAGTTTGCATGTTAACTCAAAAGGCGTCTGCTTGTGAATGTTTACATTTAGCAGTTCAATTTTGTTCCACCAGGTGACTACAACACGGCGCCCTGACATTAGCAAAACAAACATTTTGGAGGTAGTCTGATTTTGGGTGTTTACTAAACGCATTTCCAGCTTATTCCACCAGGTGGCTAAGCTGCCTAAAGTTTTGACAGTAAGAGAAACAGGTTTTGGATTTGTTCAAGTACTGTAGATGCTTTACAGATTAATAAATACCTTGAAAGAGCCACTGGTTTAGATCTAACACAAAACTAATGACAGACTTGGGCTGATTATGAATAGGAGTCTATGGGCCTTGATGTGCGGTTAAAAAGGCAATTGAATGAATGAACGTGGTTAGCCTTGGGTTATACATACGTACATACATACAGATTTGCAGGTTCGCCACAAGCAGGAGAAAATGAAAAACTAAGTGCCGAGTACTTTCGTGTAAGTGCTACACATTTTCAAGGTACCTACAATGAACAAAGTATGGGTATATTTTGTACTTTTCATAAGAAAAAGACGAAATCACTTAAAAGCAAAATTGCACTTAGAAAAACTAACTGCAAAACAATCTTATAAGTCCATCTTATTACAAACAAGTTAAGCCTCCAACAACTCAAAACCTAACAACAAGATTGGTACTAGTTAGAAACAGAATGACCAACACGATCCTTCTAATTACAGTAAAAGTACAATCATCATACTTTAAAACCGAAATTAGACAAGAAGCGTTAACAAAATACATACAAACAAACGAATTCTTTCAAGAAATATTTGTATACAATTGCTCAACAACTTATTCAATAATAAAACCATCTAACTTAAAAAGACCAGAACTGATGTTCATTATGTCCCCATGATAAAAATTTCATAAAAGCAGACTCAATGATGTTACTTTTTATATAATCACGACAAGCAATTGTCGCTCTGCACTTCTGCCAGTCAATATGATGATCAAAATTTAAGTATAAATATAGCATTGCTGGTCTGAAATGTTCTTACACTATACTTTACCTTTTTTTATTATTTAATAATCTACATACAATAATTACAATTGTACTTTACAATTAAATTAGAATGACTTAGTTCTACTAAATATAAGTAACAGCACTAGTATAAAGAATTAAATTCTTCCAAAAAATTTCCTAATATTTTCTTAATCTTATTAGCGTTACCAAAAATTAATTTTATATCATTTTTGCATTGAATGCACTTCCTTCTTACACGGTCTTTTATATTTTCAGGAAATAAATTTGTTTCTGCATGACCACAGTTGTAATATAAGAACACAGGAAAAAGGTACATATATTTTTGACTCGAAGATCTTTACAATTTCTGACCAATATATTTACATAGAGCAATCCCTGCATGGAACCTCATATATACAACCTTGTGTGTTTTGGGGAACGTTTTTAATCAGCATTTTTCTCACTGTATTAGTGTTACTAAAAACCACATTTGCATTGACAGTTTTGAGCAACTTAGGCAGTACTTTACATTCCTCACTATATTTTTGCATAAAATGAATTTTGATTATTGTATTGACTGGCAGAAGTGCAGATCGATAATTGCTTGTAATGATTCTATAAAACGTAACATCCTTGAGTCTGCTCTTATAAAATTTTATTCTTGATCAACACTACCATTGAAGACTGACGAATCCAGGCTATTAGTTATTGTGTGAAGTAAATGGTTCAAGGCAGTCAATCACTTTCCCTTTCACTACTATATACTGTGTTTTTCAATTTCATTACTACAAGCAACTTAGGATCCCTAGTCTCCATCCCCACCCCCAACCATCACATCCAGTCATTGGACTACGTACGTGCTCCCCCTTTGCGTTCTGTGATGTTGCAGGATTTCCTCCCATAGTACTATCTAAATTAGTAAGTGTTCCCATTGTGAATAGTGTTGCTATATTTTGCCGGGACGTAATGTAAAATCACCTTGTGTAAGCCATTCCCCTACTACCTTGTAATTAATCTGTAGCGTAACTCCAGGAAATGCGTTTGTATTTAGTTTTGTCATAACATTCCCCAATCCCTGCCACGTTTGTAGCCAGTGTAGTATTTATTTCGTAGTGCAATCTTGCAGATGCCCTGCCACGTACCTCCTTGTGGAAGTGGATTCTTGTAGACGTGTGACTCGGATTCATTATATCTCCGTTGTTATATTTCCACCGGGACAGTAGTCTGGTCCTCCAAACCAGTCAACAGCAGCGGCCGATTTCGCTACCTTAAATGAAATACATGTAATCACGTTAAACCTCTGAATTTACCTAATACCTAATTTTCTTCACTTTGAAGTTGGTCCTAAGCCGCAATCTTTTAATTTTTCCATTTGTGTTATGGTTCCTTTAGTCATTTGTGCTTTTAACAATCGCAATTCTGATCCGTTGCACTTGCACAGAACCAAACAAACTCTCACACACACATATATATAATATCATATATATATATATATATATATATATATATATATATATATATATATATATATATGATGCATATATGTAAATAGGTATTGTGATTAAAGACGCATGAAATTGCATTGCAGTTGAAGAAAAGTGCCAATATCTGATGATGGGAAAGCATTAACATATAAGTACTATTAGATCCTCGAGATGACAAACTGCCTACCCATGTTGATGGGTCGTGGATTGCCATTTGGAGGGTGTAAAACGGAATGTGAAACGTGAAATTGGATCTTAAATTGCTAGGTCGGGAGACAGGTGAGGAGAGGTCCGGGCCGAACCAGGCTGATATTAGGGACTGGCCAGTAGTGCAGAACATAGAGAATAGACTCATTTCAGTCTAAGATCTCTTAATTAAATAGGAGACTGCTAGTATGTTGCTGTTGAAGACTGGTGGCTCTAAACAGGCAAAATCCGGACAGGTTACGCGTTTTGTTTCTTTACGTGTAACACTTCCTGTAATACAAAGTGCACATTGACAGAAAGTTGTCGAAAAATTGTTAAAGATAAATGAAGTACATTTGATGTCATGCAGTTTTTGAAGCACGTATCTCTTGTATATATATAATTGACCTAACATACATTTTTACTAAAGAGAAATCAGAGGGAAAATGGGAAATTTACAAGTCAGAAGCACTTAAATATCTGGAAGATAGTGAACTGACCTCAGATATAATTTACTATAATAACTGCAGGTTTAAATACTTCATAGATGTCTTCTCGGTGGAGAAGCCAAGTTTGCATTAAGATCATTGAAGGCTTTCATGAGAATAACAGAAAAGATTTTTGGTTATTCTCCAGATCAATGACAAAAACTTTGTCATATCACTGGAAATAATATAAAAAGGCCGGAAATAAACTGACGATGTTAGCAAAACAGGCATCACCAATTATCTGAAGCAATAGATTGCTGAGTAACAATGGTTCGCAATTTTGTAGAATTCTGTTTTACAAAATACAGTCTGATAGAATAAAAATCAGAATAGTGACAGATTAATGACCTTATCAGAGCATCAGTTACCAACTTGCATTAAGATGTTCACCTTTTAAGTAAAAGAAATGTGACTACTTCTGCAATAGATATCTGCACGTTAAATATGGAAATATAGTGTAGAATGGTGGCCTGTGAAAGTATTTCAAGACAAGGTACAGATATTTAGCACAAAATGAAGAATGGTTTCAGGAGAAACTTTAGGATTGTGCGGCGTCAGAAAAGGACGCCCACAAAAAAAAAAAAAAAAAAAATGATTATCAGGAAAATGCCAACAGAACATACAGACCTGAAATGACTGAAAGAACAGACCGGAGACACTCAGGCAGAACTTGCAACATTGGACAAGAGAGACAGTGAAGCAAAAAAGGCATAATATACTTAATTCAAGACAAAACAAAATTCTTTACAAGTTTGTTTATCAAACAATTCTCTCAGAATGATGTTCTTATGACCCCCTTACTACATGACTCGTTGAAAGGCTACAAAGTAAGCAAAATCCCCAAAGTATTTAGCATTTCTCTAAATAAAATATCAAACAAAAACCTGCCTTATCAATTACCAAGATAGATTGATGTACCTAGTCTGATATAGTCTTAATCCATTTTGTCTTTCTTTCCTCATACTTCTGACAACACTGAATATGGCAAAGCGGTTCATGTCATTATCATTTCCTTCACATTTGTATCATTACCAAAATTTCTAGAAATATGTTCCCCAAAGTACCCAGCATCATGAGGTATATATAACTATAAACATCTCGAAGGGCTTGAAGAACGAGGGTGAGAGGGGGATGTTATCCTGCAACAGTATTGTTTCACTTGTGACCTTTAAACTCACTAAGTCTGTCTAGTTTCTGTTCCTTTAGTCACTGATTCCGTCCTTCAGCCTTCCACTTAAGAATACCACTTGACTTCTAGCTGTCTAAAACCTAGCCATCCAGTATTGTTTCCTCAGATCCTTTTTAAATGTTCCACTGTAACCTCAGTTCGTACCGTACCGTCTCTGCTAAATACAAAGACTTGTACTATATACAGTATATCTAATCTCCTCTCTGATGCTGAAAAATTTGTCTTCTGTTATTCTTTTATTTTGTTGCCGTTGTATACTTAATGCCATTAATATTGCTTTTTTCCTTCAGCTATCTTGCTTCTTGCTGCATGTCTTTGATATCCATTTGCATTTGCTTTATTTGTGGGATGAAGCTGATTATGAAAACCACTAAACATTTTGTTGAATATTTTGTTGATCGGCAAGACCACGTATCCAGTGCTTTTCTTTTTTTTTTTTTTTTTTGTATCTCATGCCTTCTGTCGTTTTAAATCTCTTTCCCACTAGACCATTGTCTTCTCTTCATAACTTAAACCTTCCACAAAATACCTGCTATGGCAGTTCAAGTTGTTCATGTTTGACTTTCCGTGGGGGATGCTACTTTAGTGGCCAATCCCCTGACCTCATGACCCCAATTTCGGTGATGTTTTAACCTCTGTAATGGATGCATATTATTTATTATTAATTATTATTATTATTATTATTATTATTATTATTATTATTATTTATTATTATTATTATTACATATGTTGTAATAAAATATTTATGTTTGGTTTGCACAAAACAGTGGTTTTTAATCTATAACAACATATTTCACCAATACATTATAAAATATTTTGTCCATAAAAAATGAGATTGTTCTCATTCATAATATATAGTTACTAATCAAACATCCCAACAAGCCCCTCAAACCACAACATCAAAACAGAAAATAACACTTATTTTTCATCCCCCATTATGCAACTTTCTCCTCTCAACCATCTGTCAAAAGAGTAAGCACAAGTAATTTGTAGCCTCTCCTGTTGCAGTTACTCAAGCTTCTTTTATTATTGCTGTACCAGTGTATTTTAAGGAATTAATTTTGCCTTCCAAAAGGAATCCAACCTCTTGTTGAAGTCAGTAAAAGGCACCTTGCCCATAGTTCCTAACAATGTTTATTAGGTCCAACTCTTCTTTCTTCTACTTTCTTGATGGAACTAAGTTTACTCTTAGTGAAAAGTCGCCCATTTGCTCTCACTTTCAGCTGACTCTTCTCTAAGTGATTCCAATGATGTATTTCCCTCTAAGCCTGTAGTATTCTCTCCACTGACCTTCACTCCCAAGGTCAATAAGGTTCTTGCATCTTTCAAAATAGGCAAAGTATCTATCTGGTCTAGATTTATTCATCCCAATTCCCTCAAGTTGCTCGAAAGTGAGCTAGCTCATGCATTTTGCTGCATTTTTAGCCTAGTCGTTAAATAATAAAATTATCTTATAGACATTCTTTTTTAAATTCATCCGGTTGCTAAGAAGGATAACTACTCTAATCCTCCCATGCCCTAATTTCTACAGCAACTAACTGTAAGGCCAGACTTATTTATGGCCTGCTGTCTGGTTTCCCTAATGATGGTCATTTTTTAGGACTTTGAGAACTCCTTTGTCATCACCCTTGACATCTCCAAAGCATTTGGTTGATTCTGTCATTGGCCTGTTAATGCAAACTTCTTGCTTGCTTATTGGTGCACTTTATTCAGAATTTTGTCATTGTTCATGGTACATGTACTTTATTCCTCCAATTTAGGTAATATATATAACCTAGAGTTCTATTTTTCCTCCTCATCACTCCCATTATAGGGGCAGTGCAGCATAAACTTATGGTGCACTGTAGGCATTACTTAATATTCTTTGCGATGTCCCTTCGATCACTTGCTATATCCCCTTCATACCTTTCTTTTTCTTCCATCTTTCTTTCCACCCTCTCCTAACAATTGTTTTATTGTGTACCCTTGAAGTTTTCCTTCTTTTACACATTTAAAATCTTTATACTTTGTTTCCCTTTCATCATAGGGCTTAGAGCTTGGCCTTTGGCCTAAATCTTATATTCTCTTTATATACACACTATATTCCTCATCACAAACCTTCAAAGCAGAAAAGTTTTACGTCTAGAAATCTTCCATGCCAAGATGAGATTCCTCAAATTCATCAGACACCTAATGCTTTACCTGATCTGCAAGAACTGATGGAATTTATACCTGTAATGCAGTGGTCTATATGCTAAGTGACAACTGTGCTGAATGCCCCTGACTAATCAGTTATCTTGTGCAAATGCATTAAGGTACGGCACACTAAGAATAATTAAGCTTCCTCTATCGGTAATTTAGGATATTATGTCTTACCTAGTAACCTTATACCATAACCTGTACACCAAATCCCCCAGGCTGTATCTGCAGCAGACAAACAACCTCAAAGCATCTTACAAAAGCAAGGACATGACCAGAGGAAGATGAGCCTAAGACTAAGTCAAAATAGCAGTTCTCCATTGTTTACAGAAGCAAAAGCCCTTCATCTGTAACCTTTTTCATCTGAGCAGTGTCCTGATTCCATCCATGCCTATCCATTGGTCAATGGAAATTGCAGAAAGTTAGGTCTACAATACTGCCATAGATGGAAGAATACCTGCTGAATACATCTTCAGGAAGAAGAATAATATTGATATACTGCTACTCTTACAAAAGCTGAACATATTGTGCAGAATTTAATGAGGAACCTCGGTTGATCCTCAAGTATGAGCTCTACAGCTGCCCATAAACCAAGTTGGTTTCCTAATTCTGCTCCAAGAAGCAGACGAGCCAGCCCTAGTGGATGTCATGTGGGACCTGATTGGACATCATGTTCCAGATGATAATAGTCAGAATGTTTTAGATAGATGGGAACTAGCTCAGTACATCCCATGATCCCATAGAGCCCCATACTAAGATGTCTGCCAGTAACACACAGAGTACCTTGCAATAAAGTATAGAAATGGCTTGGTCATGTTTGATGGCCATGAGAGTACTGACACACCAAAGCCAGTCAATATGAGAACCTGGTGTATCTTTGACATTTCCATCTGGCATATGTGTCACATGAAGGAAGAGTAAGCAGCTGTTCATTTTCCTGCTGTGTGAAGAACTGCTGGATGTGAACAGAGAGATACTATACCTCAGGATGTGCTAACTTTTGCACTCTCCTGAAATAGCCTAAGGTGTTTGCATACATAAGGGTGTACCATGCATGATGTGGCAGATACAGGGGAGAAGGCACTAGTGAAATTCTCTAATGGAAAATCTTAAATTCCCTGGACTTCTTCCAGTTTCATTAATTTCATGGAAAGGTATCTTCATGCTGAACATGTTCAAACCACAGGTCTAACTAGAGTCTGGAATAGCAAAGTATCACAGCCTGAGAATGCTTGTTCCATAAGTCCAAGAAACCAATCTATCTGGGGAAGGATTTTGTCCAAAAGAATAGGAAGGGCAGAAGTGTAATGAGGGATTTGAGCTAATTCAGACAGCCCTATGTTTGTTGTTGAAAAGCATCTGTGGCTCACAAGATGTAATTGCCAGGGTGACTGCACCCTGAGATGCACTCAGGATTATGGAAAATGTTGGGGATCAGAGTGCACTAAGACACCTCAAATACGATATTATTGTTGGGTTTAATATATAAGTTTCCTAGCTACAGCATAGAGGTTAAAACACAGATCTCCTGCTTCTTAGAGAATGGAGTGATTTGTCCCAGAACTGTTATTGCCAAATTGCAGTCTTGTTTTATGCTTTGTCCATGATACATTCTCATTCCTCATTTTCATGTTTTTGGGCTATTGTGTAAATTTACTATATACAGCAGATACCAACAAATCATCGAAGCAGTGTAATTGAAAAATAATTATAAAGAAAATTGAATAAGGCCAAATTTGGGTGAGTTTTACATCTTTCCAAAAAAACGTTCCTTGAAATTTTTTCTGTTATTTAAGACTAATTAAGGACAAAATACATTTAGCTTTTTTTAAGGAGGTTCTCCATTTATATTTGAAAAATTTAAATTAATTGGGTAAAAGGAACTAGGGTTCAGTCATGAACAGGTATACCTATCCTTGAGCAAAATTGCAAAAGTAGATGTAGGAAGGGCCACTGAACAGGAGAATGAGAAACTTTGCCTGGTTTCCAGAAACAGGACATTTTCACAGGAAAATCATGCCCCACTTAGAATAAGGACACCAACAGGTAAGTAAATTTGTCCTAAGGCCTGAGTAGTTTAATTAAAGCACTAACTGTTAAAATCAGTGCAGCCATTGTTCAGTTCAGAATTGCCTATAATAAATTATAAGCAAAAAGGGATTTTTAAAAAGTCAAAGAATCCTATACCAATTTGAATCCCCCTCCTGAACTCAAATACTGAACTTAAATTCTTAGTCAGGTTTGTCTTGGATGCAACAATAGTTCTGAAACATCATTTAAAGCATCTAATTGTTTCCTGAAAGTGTAGTAACTTTGAGGCAAGCTATAAAGGCCAACATTTCATTAGTATTAGAGAAAGCTAGTAAAGTACAGATTTTTGAGTTTGTTTATCTAGTTTATTACTTTTCAGATGGAGACAAAATTAACCGAATTTACTGAGTAAGGATCTTTCACACCTTTTCAAGTATTGAAAGTACCATCTGGATGTTCAGTCTTAAAAGCACTATGAAGTGCTTTTAAGACTTAATTGACTTTATGGCAGACCTGGGCTGTCCATCATTACTTTAATAGGTAGAAAAATACTTGTTTTAAGGGACATGGCAAAGCTTGGAGTGGCTGGTTCAGGGAATTGGTGGGATGTTGCGCAGGACCGTGTAGAAATGCATCAAAGTTAGTTTTCTAGCTTTGTTTTCAAACTGTTATTTATATCATTTTGCACATGCTTTGGTTGATGACCGTTTTCAGTAAATTTCTGGCAGTGCAACTGGTATCAATATTGTAGTACCTCTTGATCTGCAGTTTTTGTTATTAATGCTGTCCAACAGGATCATGAGTCCACAAGGGAATCAAAACTTTGATAAAATCGGATTCAGTTCGTTGACAGGATTAGAATTATAATTCAAGAAATGTATACATCTAGGCAATCAAAATTCTGTTTCCTAGTTTCTACAAGACCTTCGCCACAGTTTCGAAACGTTCATCTGGGGTTAAAGAAATATTTGTATAAAGCTAACCTTGTCTACTTATGACAGCATGAAAAGTTCCAGAGCTATCTAATAGTTTTTAATCCTATGACTGACAATTACGGAGATGACCAGTCAAGTATGTTAGTCACCAGAAAGCAAAAGATTTGATACATCTGACGCTGGATATGTTAACAACTTTATATAAAAAAAAATCCATGAATTTGATATTCCTCTAATAGACAAGAGGTCTGAATCTACAGTAAAGTGCCAGACCGTACTTGAGTACAAATGGTTGTAGGTAAATTACAGGTAAACGTAGGGTCCTAAAAAGGTCACAAAAAGTGATAAAAATATTGGGTAACAATTTAAGGCATGACACTTAATACTGAAAATGAGAGAGGGGAGATGGGGGAAGCACAGAGGGTGGAGGGACCAGTGAGAGGAGATACAGAATAGAGAAGTGAAGAGAGCATCGAGAAAACTGAAGACTGGTAAAGCACCAGGTCTTTAGAAGTTCCAAATTGAAATTATCAAATTACTAGGTACAGAGGGGGAGAAATGGATGCTGGATTTATTAAAAGCTATAGGGAAAGAGGAAGAAATGCCAAGGGACTGGGAGGAGAGACTAATGGTATGTATGTATGTATGTATGTATGTATGTATGTATGTATGTATGATATATATATATATATATATATATATATATATATATATGTGTGTGGTGTGTGTGTGTGTGTGTGTGTGTGTGTGTGTGTGTGTGTGTATACAGGCAGAAGGGAGATATCATGGATTGTGGTAACTACAGGGGAATTAAATTTACAAAGTATGGATTGAAAGTTTTAGAGAGGATACTGGATGAGAGATTAAGATAGATTGTAAAGATAGGGAAACAGTAATATGGTTTCATGAGAGCAAGAGGGACGGTGGATGCCATTTTCATAGTGACACAGCAACAGGAAAAGGGGCTAGAGGGAAGCCAGACGCTTTATTGTGCATTCATAGACCTAGAGAAAGCATACGATAAAATCCCAAGAAAAGGGATGTTTTGGTGTTTGAGGAAGAGGAAAGTCCCAAGAAAGTTGGTTAGGCTGGTCACGATGATATATCAAAGAAAGCGCACAAAAGTAATGACAGCAGTCGGGGAAACAGAAAACTTTGAAGTTAGTGTTGGACTACACCAGGGATCATCATTGAGCCCATTTTTGTTTGTGCTGGTGAAGGATTTGTTGAGTGAAGAGATCAGGAATAAAGTGTTGTGGGAGTTGTACGCCAATGATCTGGTGATTACTGCTGAAAATGAGGAGGACCTACAGAGAAGAGTTGGAGAGTGGCTGGAGTCTTTAGAGAGGGATGGCTTAAAGGTGAATGTGAATAAAACCGAGGTTTTGGTGAGCAGTAGGGAAGATAGAGACAATAGTAATACAAGAAAGCAGCTCTTTTATAAAGCAGGCAGAAAAGTTTAAAAACATAGGATCTACTTTAAGCCAAGAGGGAGGAGGATGAGAGGCAGAAGTTGACAGTAAGATAAAAGCTACATGTGGAAAGTGGAGAGAGGTAGCTGGAGTTGTATGTGAAAAGAAAATGCCAATCAAGCTCAAAATCACGATCTTTAGCACAGTGATAAGACCAGCGTTAATGTATGGATCGGAAACATGGGCACTAAGAAGAAAAGAGGAAGTAAAGCTTGAGAGAACAGAGTTGAGAATGCTGAGGTAGGTTATGCTAATATCGCTATACTTGTGAGATTGGGAAATGATGAAATAAGAAGAGTTGGCTTAATAAAGATAACAGAGGTGATAGGAGTCACAACTGTGATCTCAGGGCATGAGTTGAAAATGGCTGATGAGTAGGGAGTGAAGAGGACTTGTGAGGAACCTGTTAAAGGAAGATGATCATGAGGGAGTCAGAATTAGATGGTGAGACGAAGTGAAGGAAGATATGGAGAGAAGAGGTATGGTGGAGGATGATGCCTTTGATAGAAGGCAGTGGAGAAGGCGCATCAGGTAACCCACCCCTGAGCGTAGGGATAATGGCGAGAAAGAGGAAGACAGAAGGTTAACAAAATTTGGCCCGAGATATCTGATATTTTGATGAAATGCCGTCGATTTGCTGTCATTAAAATGTATCCAGGGACAGTAGTCTCTTCGGTATAGTAAGAATTCAAGAGTAAAAATGTTATGCTATAAAAAATTATAGTGAGAGCCAATAAATTAAAAGAACCGTAAATTTCACACCTATATGTAAAGCAACAATAGAGTTGAAAGGAAAATCAAAAGTTGGAATATGGCCATTTTAAGAAAACAGGATATAAAAGAAGCTAACATGTAGGAGCCAAAGCTGCGTGCAAGTGGAAAGGAATGTTGCGGAATGCGTTGTTAGAATAATCCCCTGCCAAGTAACTTTTCCCTCAAATTAAGCAACCTAATACACCAAGGGTGAGAACGCGAAAATTTAGTCATTATCCTCTGTGAATTACAGAGCGGTAACGCATATAACATACAATAAATGATGGTGCAGATATTTATAGAACTTTGAAAATTTAAGTATACGATGAAAAGTGAGGGAATACATAAAATTTTGACGTTTATCATAGAATAGGTTAAAAAAAACTAACGAGAAAAGCGTACTGAAAAACCTTTCTGGTCATGTCAAAACAAGGCAAGACGATGAGGAGGTACGGCTGCTTGAAAAGCAAGAGCCCGCGCCTACGATGCCGAGCAAAAGACGGAAGCACTCAAACTCAATTTCACCCGTTAGCATTCCAGAATCTCGTAATTGTATTGATTGACTCAAGACCTACAGAGTTCTTGAAAGGCAAATCTACACCATGAAAAACATACTAGCGCTCGTAAATAACTGAAAATCTGAGAGAAAGAGGAAAGGTAGCGCGACCTTGTACGGCATCCCGCGGCCGACGTTCAAGATCAGAAGAAATGCTTTCCGAACTGACGGGACTAGAGTGAATCAGCAGAAGAGACCTTATGATTCAACAGAGCGATTGAAAGTAAGTTTAGCATGTAACGTGTTGCAGGAACGAAGTTGCACTTCAATAACTGTAGTGAAATGCACTTTATTATTCATTTTAGGCATCGGTGGTGTAGCCGAGATTACGAAGCTGACAAATGACCTTTGAGCATTACCTCTGGTAAACATAAATACGAGGTTAATGAGGCAATAAACCACTTCGCCGCTATCGCTACAGACGACATACGCCAATAGTTGGAAAGCAGCAGAAGATGGCGGGGGAAAATGGCTGTCGTGACAACACGACATCAACAGAGCGGGAGAGATGGGAACAGTCGTCGGGAAAATTGAATCAAGCGAAAGTTAGAGTGTTCTTACGATAACATTGATGTAAATTAGACGTATACTACTTTAAATGACAGCGATGAATCTCAGGAAGATGATTATAAAACGTAAAGAAGAATAAAACGTCAGAGAGGAAACAAAATGGTGGAACGGTGAAGACGTCGGATCAAAGAAAAAAAGAAATCTATTTTCGGGGCACTCAGAAGCTAGAAAGGGTACTACATCCTGGAGAAAATAGGCCTATGACGGTAGGTTTGATTATTATCCTCTAGAGAACAAGGACGAGCTGTCTACCACTCTAAGACAAGAAGAGAGAAACAGACAACCCTGGTGATACAACGACAAGAATATTCCAGTATCTTCTAAGAAACGTTATTATATATAAACGGCAGATTAAAGTTAAGGAATGTCTAGATTTGTTTAAAACGCAAACATTGAATTGTGGTTAACTTAAGAGTTCACCCAAAATAAGACATATAAGAAAAGCGAATAGTTTCAGATATGGCAATCAAGACTGGCCAGGCATGGGAGGCACCACGCCAGCAAGATCCCTTACGTCTCTTCCACACCAAGCAAGTGCGATCGGGCACGTGGCTACTCTCACTCAATACACACACAAACACATCCCCAATAGGTTGCTTTGGTAATATTAAAATACAAATAACGCGATTGTGTTTGTTGTGTGGAATCGTCAGCCATTCTTTGGCGCTAAAGCATCATAATGAATGAAACGCTAACATCTCTCCCGTCGAAAGGAATGGATTCAGTCAACCCTTAATTGATTTATTAAGGTCGTACCGAAAGACTAAGGGGGAAGTACCAAGGTATTTTAGTCTGGTTAATTTTCTCAGAGGAAAAGAGAAGGAGGGAAGTTGTTTTGGAGTGAAAGAGATCCAGAAAACAAATAGTACTATGAGGATCTAAAGATGGAAATGTGAGGAAATCCCACAGTTGCTCAAAGAAGCAATAGCTAATTAAGAGAGGATGGACAGCAAGACTGTGGGAAAAGTGGGGGCAACCAAGGGGTGAATGAACGCTGCAAATACCTTTCGGCAAGACCTACACTTCACCTGGGCACTACTACCCTCCGGGAAGACAAATAGTATACAAGTCTCGCTAAAATAAGATTCTCTTACTCAATTAGAATCTAAAATAAGCCCTATAACTGATGCTTTATTCGGCAGGTTAACGAAGCCAAGATGATGCAACAATAATAATGGAGGAATGACTTTAGAACAATCGGTCAATTCACCTTGGAACTTAAATATTTATTACTTCAAAATGCTCATGAAAATAAATGTGTGCTTATTAAAAAAAAAAAAAGGCAGTGATACTGAAAAAAGAAAATAAAAACAAAAAGATATAATGGGGCCCTCTTTATGAACCGAATGCGCCCGCAGTAAGGGCCTCCAAAAATTATGGCAGTGAAGTCATGTGTCAGGTTGCGGCCCCTGACATGATTGATTAACAAACTGAACAATTAACTGCGTCTACCTCGGAATTAAAAAAGTGAACGAACCTCATGCAGTACGTATCGTCAAACGCTGTCAGATCGTTGGCAGCATGCAAATATAAATGATATCGTGCAGTCAATTTCGCACTCAAGAATCTTAAAGATCTTCTTAAGCCCTACCTCATGTACTCATGAATCTTCGCTCACATCAAAGGACACCATTCCAATGGCAACGAAGGAGAAATTTGTACAAACTTTGTTTTCGGTTCCAAACCTCTTTCACTCCATAAAATCTTAAAATCTTCGACGGCGAATCTCTCCCAAAACGTGACTTCTTCCACCCAAGGAAAATCGAAACTGCTTTCGGAAAAGAGCCTCTGCGCGCCTCAGGAAACGACCTGTTTGTTTACGGCAATAAACAAGCTCGTTTCGGATGGAGGTAGGGAGGGAGGGAGGGAGATACTGCGGAAGAAGGGGCGCTTTAATAAGTTTCCAGTGGCTAAGTACTTTTGGGTAATTCCGATAGTTTCTCGAGTTCTCATATTTTCTGGGTAATATGCACGAGAATTGTTGGTCCTTTCGTGTAAGAAATCAACCTTTGAAATGGCTTTCCACTTACAATAACAGGTGTCGGTAATTGTGGAAAAAATTATTATGGAATTCTTCTTTTTCGGAGAATATTCTTGTTTATATTACGATCACAAGGTACTTTCTACGCCTGTAAGTTTAGTGAGTTTACACGAAGTACGCACATGTGTTTTCCTTACTCTTTGCATTGACGGAATACAACAGTAAACAAATACACAACCTTAAAACCTGTCATTTGACATTCAAAATAACCAGAGGCTATTTTTCCGATTTCCGTAAGTGATATGGACGTTGGTCCTTTGGCATTCCTCATTCCGCCACGAAATTTTTAAAGCAATTATGTTATGTATTGTATCGTACCCATTGCACATACATATTCTAAAGGACTCTAATATGTTGTATTTTCCCTGGCCTCAATTGCAACAGATTAATCGAAGTGACAGTATACGAAATGGAACGGAAGGGTCCATTAGTAAACGTGATTTGAATCTTCGCCTTCTGCAGATTTCTCTGTTACCTCCTTCACGAGATACCAAGTGACCCTCGGGTTCGGTGGCTGTAATATCTTGTGTGAATTAATTTTTGAGTAATGGTAGGAATTTCACAACACTTATGAAGATGCCATTTGATAATAAAAAAATTAAAAAAAATTTAAATTGTGATGAATGATATGACCCACATTACTAGAAATAGGAGAAAAACTTCAAGGATTCCAAAGCTCTTATTGAATAGGAACCAATAAATAATATATATATATATATATATATATATATATATATATATATATATATATATGGTATGTATATAAGTTTGTATTTATGTATATATGTATTGATTTATTTATTGGGGAAACTTCTCCATGCTTCGTCAGTATTCACTTTTGATTTTGTTTCCTTCAGTTCAACGACAGTGTCAATGTAAATCCGTTTACCTGTATTTAAAACTCTCTCTCTCTCTCTCTCTCTCTCTCTCTCTCTCTCTCTCTCTCTGGGCTGTTTATGAGGTAGACCAGAGTGCATGTGTGCGGATTTTGTTTCCCGTTGACACTGTGAAACTGCAACACCAATAGATTTCATAGATATGCACAAAATTATGAATATAGACTTGAATATGAAAAATAAGTATAGATTATCCTTAAAAGATCATTACCACTCTTTTGTTTTAGTAACTAAAAAAAAAGCAACTGAATTGAGACAATATGTGGAACTGCGGTGCACAGCAGTTCTAATTTTGCTAGCAGGGTGATAATGTGGTAGCCAACCCGTGCGTGGAGGGGAGAGGAGCACTGCTCTCTCAAGCAGTGTTAGTCTAGCTGTCGGAGGGGGATGGTGTTTTTGAAATTGTATTGAAGTTCGACAAAGCTTAATCAATATGTACTGTTAGTGACAGTGATCAAATTAGTGACGATACTGATCGTATGTAATGCAGAATAATCAACTCAGTGGCGAGTTGTAGTAATTGCGAAAAAATTCAAATAGTAGCTTTCGGAAGCTGTTCTGTCGCCTTCCTCGGCGGGAGATTAGAGAGAGGTAGAGAGTATGTGTGTGTTTATGCAGTTAATATAAAGGAATTTAAAAGAAAAATATATAATAAACAGCACCCCTATGAATGATAGCCACGAGCCGCCAGTGTTCATTTCACTGAGTCCACTCTCATAAATTCTGATTACGCTCACCAATCGCCATTTTGTGTACGAATGGTTGGCTCTGGAAATCTGAGAAGACGGTAGTACCTGGTTTATCAGCTGTTTAGGTGCTGAATGAAGGTTGACCTCAATAACCGAGAGGTCTCATGACTGGACCTTTGACCCCTGTAACTTATGCTTAACTTCAAACTGCAAAGTTAAGGGCTCCTAGAGGTCAATATATGTCAATAATTCACTTCAATCATTCCTTTTGATTTCTAACAGAAAATAACCAGTAGGGAAGGAAACGGCACTTTAAAAAAGATGAAAAGACGGGGAACGAAGTGGGTCGAAATGATAACAAGAGATTACTATATGGTATTGAAGAAGCCTCTCAAATGATAGAGGATCATCTGACCGCTAATGATTCTCGAAGTGTGCTTCGTGAAGAGAACTTTTGTATTTATCTGCGCCTGGAATCCCCATTAGTAACATACTAGAAAATCTAAACTCTATTTGGATTCCTGTGTGTGAACGTGTGAAGAAAACTGGAAAGCTCTTGTCTGGTCTCGGATCGAGACACGAAGCTTTGAGCTTTTAAAAATATGGATACAAATCTGAAGTCCAAAATACGTTTTGACTTCCTCTTTATTATAAAAGATATATATTTTGTATATTTTCCATTTTACAGGAACTCACTGGAATATCTTAAACAAATTATCATCATTATTATTATTCAGATGATTGACCCTATGAAATTCCATCTCCCAAAGAATAAGGTGCTCAGTCGAAAGAAGTAACAGAAGGCAAAGGGAAATGCAGGAAGACGAGATCGCTTGTTAAAAAGGTCAAAATAAATTAACAAATTGATAAATAACATTAAGGGATAATGCCTGTTATCTGATAAGTTTCCTTCGTAGAAACACCGTTTGATGGGTAGTATCGCAATAGTTTAAGAGATTCACAACTGCACAGTGCCGTGCTTTGGCTTGCGCTTATGAATGAACTATCTTAGGTGGACGATCCTTCGATGAATTGAGATCTGTTACGTTAAGTTTTCATTAAGGTAAAGTAAGTGAATGATTGACGGGGTGGTCACTGACGTCCCAAGGTAAATGAAAGCTTATCTCTCGAATCCAGGAAATAGAATTGATCATTGCTGTGAAATATGGATGATTCCTTTTGTGTTTGCGTGAGAACGCGCGCGCGAGTGTGTCGCAATGTCTGTGGCCGTCGGTGTTGCCTTTCTCTCTTCAAGTTTATGTTGTTATGTCATCAACACTTGATTTTGCCTTTTTGTTTCGCATATTTGGCGGTTTTTACAAGGCTGTGCGCCATTTTCTGTTCTTTTCCTTCTTATATACACTTTTTTTAGTTATATCAAGCAAGAGGCAGTATTTGTTTATTGGATTTTGCTAGTGATGAATAATCTTTGGTACTTGTTGATGCGCGAATTTCTCTCTCTCTCTCCTCCTCTCTCTCTCCGCCATCGTCTCCTCTCTCTCTCTCTCTCTCTCTCTCTTTATATATATATATATATATATATATATATATATATATATATATATATATATACATACATATATGTGTGTGTATATAATATATATATATATATAAATATATATATATATATATATATATATATATATATATATATATATATATATATATGTGTGTTGTGTGTGTGTGTATATATATATAAAATATATATATATTGTGTGTTTTTTTTTGCTAGTAATGAGTAACCTTAGGTACTTGTTGATGCGCGAATTTCTATATTATATATTATAATACTATAATATATATATATATATATATTATATATATATATATTATTATATATATATAGTACTGGTAATCTTCTTAGGCACTGTATAACGCTCAAGAAGAGGTCCATTGGAGGACGAAACTGTTGGGCATTATCTGAGATATACCTTTTTTCATTTTCCTATGTGGAATACACTGATATATATATTTATATATATATATATATATATATATATATATTATATATATATATATATCAATAGAGGGATCCGCAGTAATATCCTTGTTTATCTAGATATAATATATTTATGGAAATATATACAAAGCTTAAAGCTTTCGTCCATCCTCCTGTGGACTTGATCACTAAGCAAATGAGACATGGTATTGGTGAAGAATTCCAAATAAACATAAACAAACAGACAAAGAATATTAACAAGGTTAAAAAATGCGAACAAGTCATTGGGTCGTTTGCCTTCCCATAATTCGCTGTGATCTTCGGGGCGGGACAAAGCGCCGGTCTTCTTCCTGAATGACAT
>NC_087202.1:116898304-116970804 GCF_015104395.2 Macrobrachium nipponense
AGACAGGGACTGTTACGGAGTATTGCAGTGACCGTTCACAATTTTGAACTATTTTGTTTTGTTTCGAAGAACTTGAATGGCTGGAGGTATCTCGATGACAGTTTGTTTTCAGCAATTTTGTCTGGTAAATCCGTTGTAAAAAAAACAAAAAAAACAAGCAACATTGTAATGACAAAGCGTTATCATAAGAATATTGATATTACGAGCTTCAAAGGAAAACACACATTACTAAAATTGGGATAACAATAATCTCCGTAAAAATCGGATTTATTCCTAATTATCATACATCACCGCTGTTACTTTCTTATAAGGTGAATGAACGTCTACTCTAGTACTAACAAAAATGTAGGAGGGATTTTTGGCATTTCAGTAATAGTCTCTGTCATAAGTCGTCTCATTTTCAATGCTTTGAACTCCAGAGTTACTACTTAGTGCTGGGATAATATGCAGTCATTGAGATATCTATCCGAAAGTGAATTCCAACATGGGAAATTTATTTCGCCTACCCCTCGACTCGGGTCCACCAAGTACAACGCACTCATTTTGATATGTGGGGTTGAAATTCAGGATGTAGCACATCACTTGCTTATTCTTTTACGTCTTTATTTTCATTCAAAGCAACTAGAGTCTAATCTAATGCCAATATATCTTCTGTCTCACTTCTCAGATATAGTTCTCATGTCTAACATAGTCCCGCTGACAGAAAACAAAATGTGTAGCCATCAACGAAGATTTGACGACATACTAAAACTTAACACGCTGTCATATTATTATATAAAACTATATTACTTATCAAAACGAATTCCTGTTGGCTTTCTTAAGAAATTAAGGCGATTAGGTATAACAGTGATAAGGAATTAAATCAAATATAACTCAGATCTCTCACATTTATATGCCATCAATAGGTATATCATGACAATGTCGGTGCGCATTCAAAATCTCATGGCTATGAAGTCACTGTCTCTAATTAACGGGTTGTTCTTTAGGCAATTTCATTTGAGTCATTCATGTCACGTGGCTCGATTTATATCTTGTAGGTCCCCTAAGGCTGTAAAATGGTAATTGTTACAACGAATTCACCACGCTATTTTACAAGTTAACAAATGTCTTTTGTTTTGTTCATGAATTAGGTAAGCATGGGTATGCATATTATATGCCTATGTCATAACTCGTTAAGAGCTGTGATAGCCTACAATATAGGATTTATCATTATTATTTGGAGTTATCCATATCATCTGAATTCGCTGTATAACAAACCTCCCGCAAGCTCGCAATGACCACACTGAAAATAATCGTAGTAAGAGACAATATTTCTGGAGTTCTGTGAGCTCAAGATGTCTACAATTAGGACAAAGTCATTCACAGTCAGTGACCTCGGCAAACTTCATCCAAACCCGTGTGTGGACGGAATACGATTTCTAATTTGCTTGTTAATTTAGAGCTTGTATAAAATAACTTACTCTTTTATATTTCTGTAGCTCATTTCTTTGTAAATATAACCACATTATTATATACAGCGATTTATGTAAGTAAAGAAAATGCAAGTGAAGAAACGGGGCATATAAATTGCTCCAGGCAATCGCGACTGTTGTTACTATATGAAGACACATTCACGTGGGAGCGGGTAAACAAAGACCTGCAGGGTTACCGTAACATTCTTATACACGGAACTAATGGGTGAAGGTAGCTGTATCGAAATTCCTGGGGTATGGAACTGTACATCGGTTGATTATTTCCTATGTTACTAAGGACAATGATCATTTTAATACGATCATTTTTAGGAAAAGTACATTTAACGGACTCAGCTCCAATTTTTATAGTTCTTGTTTTATTAATTTTAAAATTAACTCTGTTCACACCTTAGTACATCGGGCTCTATATCTAACTTCTAATTGGCTCTCTTTTCATTTTGAAATTCTCTTCCTTAAACAGTACTGTCATAACAACTGTTTCCCTGCCCATCTAGTACTTAAGGTTATTAAGAAAGTTCGTGATAAAAAAAACTTGCACCCTTAATACGTAAATGTAACGTACCTAAACTTACTATATATGCAAGCTATTGTTTTTTTTACCCACCAATCAAAACTGTGCCAAGCAGTATGCTAAAATTATTGAAAAACACATTGGTGCTCTAAATGTCAAACTAATTCCCAAAAATCATAAAACTATTGGCTTTTTGTTTCCCTTCAAGGATCGGCTCTGTCCCTTGATGACGTCGGGAGTCGTATTGAGTACAAGTGCCCGGATGTAGTTCCGGGAACTATGTTGGTTCGACTCGGCGTCTCCTCAAGGTCAGGGCCGATTCTCACTTGGGTGTGAGTTATCGAACGGACTGCGGATTGTCTAATACCGAACTTTCCAATATAAGATATTGAAAAAACTTCAAATTATTAATTTGAATAGTTCAGTATTTATACATTTGGCTTACAGAAGTGTCGCAAATTGCCCCTTTGCTTTTAAATTTCAACTATTTTACAGTAGTTATATCTGCCTGCCGCTAATGTCTTTGTGAAGTTTTTTCTCACAGTTAACCAGTCTTCAGCATAACCTTACACGGGAGTGACGAGGAGCGGCTCTCTTTCCCCTCTATTATGTAGTGGATTTAAGGTTTATACACTCACGCTGGATTTATACTCGTCTGATTACTTTTACCGTATTAGATGCTGGATTATTTACGTATGGATTTTTTCTCTATCATGGACATAATTACACACTAATTCATCGAGGATGGGATCCGGACGCTGCTTAGCGATGATCGTCAATTGAATGATTTTTTCCACACTCGCCAGAACTGTTATCGCAACCGGGTAAGCATAAGGGGCTTTAATGCTTGTTCTTGCGTTACATATTCTATATGCCAGTGTTTTGAAAATTATTTCAAGTATTTTTAATTATTAAATTCTTGCTAGATTGAACCTATAATTTCAATGCAGTCTAAAAATTTTATTTCTTAGGTATTTCACTACTCTTTGATTTTGCTATTTGTTTTACTGATAATTTGAGAGCTTTTGCGATTTAGTGTTGATTTGAGTAATATTTACGTAAGGTGATTTCGTGAATAGTTAATTGCTGTTTTCGGTGATTCATTGATTTCAAGATTTTATTGATTTATGAAAAATTGTAGATTTTAGTCATGCTGATTGCAGTAATTGATATTTTGATTCTTGTGTTGATTTTTGTGTGGTTTATTTTAGTTACTTTTTATTAGTGTTGTATCTTTTGTTCTGATTTTTCCCGTGGTTGATTCTCCTTTACTTTGTATTTTTTAGCGGAATGAGTGAAAGGAAGAAGGTTAAGCCCTCGCAGTTGTGAACCTTAATCTCTCGTACAAAAGTGCATTTCTTCGTCCTCGCTTGACATTCTTAATCTTTCGAGGACTCGTTTACGTCATTCCACCACCAGCTGCTACAGTGAAATTTATCTCATTTTAAATTATTTGTATTCATAAATGTCTAACCATTTAAATTAAAATTTATTAAACGATTTAAAATGCATTTTTCCATCTCTACCTTTTCACTTAAAAATGCAAATTTAATGATATGATATCTTGGTCATTTCATATTGATTTTATATTTACATATTTAACCCCCCCACCCCCCCCCCCCCCCCCCCCCCCCCCCTAAATTTTTTCCGCTGTCCTTCGAACTTTTGGATTAATATTTTTAAGCACTGGTGTGGAAAGTTGGTCGTGTCTAGTTGGGCGGTGTCCGGGTCCCCCTCAAAGATTGCAGAGCTTAGATGATTTGATTTTGAGTAAAGTTAGACTGGACTCCTTAGTTCCGCAGGAGGATTTGGATAGGCAGGATTCTGAATGTGAGGAATATTATCGTAAAATTAAATTACTGTCAAACAAAATGCAGTCTAGACTTGATAATCTCTCCTTACAGATCGATAATAAAACTCCTTGCAGAACTAGAATTGATTTGCCCAAGTTTAATTTGCCTCTGTATTATGCAGATTCTAAGGAAGATAAATTTACATGCAAACGATTCTTTGAAGTTTTTGAACACTTGACTGCTCCGTAAAATTTAAATGAAGTAGAGAGGTATAATTTACTTGAGCAGCAATGTCATAGTAGAGCAAAGGCTATGATTAGTTCCATAAATGTGTCCCAGCAAACTTTTGGTCAGGCTAAACAAATTTTGATCGCAGCATTTGCTGATGAAATGCCTCAGAAGTTTGTCCTCATTAAAGAGTTAACTGACTTGAGGTTTGTTTGGGGCAAGGATGATCCATATATTTTTTATGCTCATATTAAGAAGCTGATTGATGCAGTGAAAGATAATGCCATTGATTTGGACACTGTTATGCTTTATTTTGTGTGGTCTTCACTGCCTACTAAATTTCAAGATATCATAGTTGCGATCACAAATAAGTCTCATCCTTCTTTAGATGATGTCACTGGTAAATTTTTGGAAGCTTGCAGCAGATATAACGCTCAATTAAACACTAGTACAGGAAGTCCATGTAAGACCGCAGTATTGGCTACTAGTTTGAATACTAGTTTAACAAGGAGTACATGTATGCTTTGTAATGTTAAAGATCACACAATTGCCAGTTGTACAAAGTACTTGGAAGTATCTGATAAAATAAAGCGATTGAAAGAATTGCACAAGTGCTTTAAATGCTTCAAAGCAGGTCATAATAGTAATGGGTGCAGATTTCAAACATCAGGTGTATGCTTCAAATGCAAAAAGGGTAAACACTGGAGTTTTTTGTGTAGCTCAAAGCCAACACCTTCTAGTAATAGTAAAAAAACTACAACAAAGGTGGTTAATGTTGTCGAGAGTGTTAATGAAATTCCATCAACTGTTACAGCATCCAGTCATTTGGATATTGTTGATTCTTTATTATCATTACTAACAGTGACAACTGAACATGATCATGTAAAAGTGGATACAGTTTTGGATTCAGGTAGCCAGAATTCCTTTATTGAGGAAAGTTTAGCAGATTTCTTGAACTTAAAGGTAGTAGATCCTAAGATACATTTGATTATCAAGGGGATTAATACTAATCTAAAGATTTGTACCAAGTCAGTGAGTTTTCCTTTTAAGATTGGTGATGTAAGTTATGAAATTACTTGCATTTGTATTCCTAAGATTAAAATTCAGATGAAAGCTCCTCATATGTCTAAATTAATAGAACTGCTAAGGCAGAGTGGTAAAGAGGTTGCTTATGATAAATTCAATGGTGTAAACAGAATTCATGACATTGATGATATAAAGCTACTGATAGGTGCAAAGGATTGGCATTGTGTGATGAGCATGGAGAGTGGAGTACTAGGTCAAAAAGACAGACTGACTTCTTTTTACAGAATTGATGATAAACTAATATTGATTGGTTCTATTTCTGACTGGATAAAGAATCTTTCCGATGCAGTAGATACATCTTTGATGTCTGATAGGAAGATTTCTGAAGAAATAGAATCTACTACTTCATACATTGGCACTATGGAGATTGATTCTGATGGATTTGACTATGAAGTGCCAACACTTGATGGAATATGTAATTTTGAAAGCATGCCAGATATGGCAGAGGTTGTGGATTATTCTCAGTTGGATCATAATTGTAAGATATTCCTAAATATGGAAGAAGAGAATTCTATTGAATGTGTTACTAATGAAACTGAGCAAGAAGTGACGGATTTTATTTTATGCAACATTTCCAGAGATTCTGAAAGATACTTGGTTGACTAGATATAAAGATCTTCTTGGATCAAATGAGAGACTTGCTTTGAAGGTTCTGTGCAGTCTGAAGAAGAAATACATGAACAGTAATGTTCTAAAGCGAGTTGATGAAGTTTTCCAGTCACAAATTGATTTGGGAATCAATGAGAAAGTTGAAGATTTTGAAGAATAGAAAAGGAAATTTCCAAAATATTTCTTCATTAGCCACAGTCCTGTAATTAAAGAAGAAAGAGATACTACGAAAGTGAGAGTTATTACATGGCGAATCTTGCAGAAAAGAGACCTGATGGTAGTGAAGGCATTTTTCTGAATCAATGTATTCACCCAGGTTATAACAAGAATTTTAAAATAAGTGATGCATTGACCATGATGAGGTTTGACAAGTTTGTACTTGGATTTGATATTTCAAAAGCCTTTCACAGATTGGCCATTGATGATGAGAATTCCTCAAAATTTCTCTTTTATTGGTTTAAAGATGTTGAATCCAGAGATTTTACACCAGTTGTGTATCGCTCAAAGCGAGTAATATTTGGGATGTCTGTTTCTCCATATTTGTTTCAGTGCAGTCTTTATAATATGCTAATATTGGAGACAGATGGTGATTCTGAAGATAGTTATGTTGATAATTTTCTGATTGGCTGCGCAGATGAAGATGAAGTTGAAATGGTTCACAGGGAAGCCAGTATAATATTTGAGCAGCATAAATTTCCATTGCAGCAGTATGTTACTAATTATTCTCAATTTCAGTATGAGATTGACTGTAAAGTTGGCACAGAGACTCCGCAAGAGGTTAAAATTCTTGGCATGTGCTGGGACAGATATAATGATGTACTAAAGGCCACATGTGTAAAATTAAATGTTGAAGCTGATACTCCTAGGCAGATTTTGAGTACAGTAATGAGTATATTTGATTTGAATAATGCTAACTTGCCTGTTTTAAATAGATGTAAGATTTTCCTCAGGCAATTACAGTCGGATTATGTAAATAAATGGGATACTACTCTTCATAGTGCTCAGCTAAATGAATGGAGAAACATAGCTTCACAATTCAATAATGGTGAAAGGCTAGAGATACCAAGATATATGGGTAGCAGAAAGTCTACTTTTGATATAATTGTAATGAGTGATGCGAGTAAAAACTTTATTGGATGTGTTATTTACTTGCAGGAGAGAGATTCAAAGTTGGTATCCTTCGTATCTGCCCATAAAAAGATTCTGAATAAAAATCTGCAAGGGTGAACTATGCCTGTACTCGAACTCACTGCATAGAGTATGCATTGCAAAGGGCTTTTGAGCTGTATAAAATGCTCACTTCTTGTATTGTGCCTATTGCAGTTAATGACATAATGTTGTTTTCAGATTCTACGATTGCCTTAAGTTGGCTAGCTGATTATGAGAACTTGAGAACAAAGCTTCAAAAGAGAAGTGTATATGTGAATAATAGAATCACAAATATTGTCGACCTCTGTAAGTCTATATACTCGGTGAAGTTAGCTCATGTAGGATCAAATGAAAATGCTGCAGATTTCACTACTAGATTAGTATCTTTCTCAAAGTTGAGAAACTCTTGTTACTTGACCGGACCCGAGATGTTACGGGAAGATTTAAGTTTACTGGAATGGCTTGTAATTCCTAATCCAGGCATGATTAATGATGTGGATATACCCAAGCTGGTTGTAAATAAGGCAAGTGTTGAAGATATGTCAGTTGGTACAGTTGTTGATATAACTAAGTATTCTTCACTT
This sequence comes from Macrobrachium nipponense, assembly GCF_015104395.2. Lineage (NCBI taxonomy): Eukaryota > Metazoa > Arthropoda > Malacostraca > Decapoda > Palaemonidae > Macrobrachium > Macrobrachium nipponense. The sequence goes on from NC_087202.1 coordinate 116,905,737, forward strand.
AACAAAGCGGTTAAAGTACTAATGAAAGTTAAGCTTTTCATAAACAATATAAGATTAAGAATAAATTCTAAGAGCCAGCAGTCAATTGCCTTATTAGATGCAAGCTACCAAAAATGCAGTAATGATTTGCTAAAGCTTGATCAACAGAATTGCTTTCCAGATTTACATGATTTTTTCACTTCAAAACGGAAAGCAAAAAAGTCTATTCCTGAGCTAGTTAGTAGAATGAATGCATTTTGTGACTGATGGTATTCTTAGAGCAAAATGTAAGATGGGAAAGATGTCTAAAGGTATGATGTCGAGAACTCCAATACTCATTAGTAATAATAGTGATTTCGGTAGAATACTGATAATGGACACTCACTTGAAGTTTAATCACTCCGGTACTTACTATGTGTTACATAAATTGAAACCGGAATTTTTTCTGCTTAAGGGATTTTCAACAGTTAAGAAGGTTGTGAATGAATGTTACCACTGTAAACGTTTTAATAGTAGACCAGTTAAAGTTAATGCTAATGACTATAGAGAATGGAATGTGAATCCCATAAAGAGTTTTTTTCTGTATGTTTCATTGATTACTTTGGGCCATATTTCACAAGGTATGTAAGTGACAAAGTTAAAACCTATGGGGTAATCTTTAAATGTATTTGGTCTAACATGATTACTAAAGGATTTTTATGGCTTTTCAAAATCATGTTTACAACTATTTTCAGATTCTGGCTCAAATCTTGGTGGTGCATTCACATGGATTGAGGAATGTCTGAAAGCAAGTGAGGTGCAAGAATTCTTCAATCAGAGGGGTGTCGATGTCACTGAATTTTCACAGTATCCTCGTGGTTCTCTGAATCGTGGTATTGGAGGTATCATAGAGTCCGGAGTTGGTCTGGTAAGAAAGTTAATACAGGGAACAATCCATAATAATAATCTAGATTTTCTGGAATTTTCTCATGTAATTAAACAATGCATGTGTTACGCTAATAAGAAACCCATTTCTGAACTTGGCGCATTGAGGGAGCAGAATGTGAATGATGATTTTCAGGTGCTGTCACCAGAGTTTTTGAAGTTTGGATATGATACACAGGTTATGGAATGTATATATCACGAAGGTCAACTTGATGATTATGACTCTTCTGATTTGGGTAAGGACTTTCAGCGTTTAATTCATATTAAAGAGAAATTGCAAGATCAGGCAACTAAATACTGAGATAAATATTACCCTAGAGAGCACGTTAAAATCTCAAAAGGTGACATAGTTTTGATAAAGGATTCAATGGTTAAGGCTCCCAATTACCCTTTAGCTAGAGTTCTTGATGTTATTTATAATTCTCTTGGTGAGGCTGTTCAAGTACAATTGGTCAAGGGTAATAAAAGTGTTGTCTTTAGGGATATATCGTCTGTTATTCTTTTGGTTAAAGGTGATGGGTTAAGTGATTCTCATATTGATCAGTTAGATTTAAATCTTGTACCTCAGAGTGATTCTAATGTTGTTTCTAATGACAATATTGCAAGAATTCAACGGGGGGCTGCTTTGATTTGTTCTGAGAAGAATAAGCAGCTAGCTCAATCTGGTCTTGTATAGAAATTTAAATTTAAATCCGCGGGGGGCAGATTGAAAAAACTTCAAATTATTAATTTGAATAGTTCAGTATTTATACATTTGGCTTACAGAAGTGTCGCAAAATGCCCCTTTGCTTTTAAATTTTAACTACTTAACAGTAGTTATATCTGCCTGCCGCTAAAGTTTTTGTGAAGTTTTTTCACACAGTTAACCAGTCTTCAGCATAACCTTACACGGGAGTGACGAGGAGCGGCTCTCTTTCCCTCTCTCATTATGTAAGTGGATTTAAGGATTTATACACTCACGCTGGATTTATGACTCCGTCCTGGATTACTACCGTATTTAGTGCTGGATTAATTACTATGGATTTTTTCTCTATCATGGACATAATTACACACTAATTCATCGAGGATGGGATCCGGACGCTGCTTAGCGATGATCGTCTATTGAATGATTTTTTAAACACTCACCAGAACTGTTATCGTAACAGGGTAAGCATAAGGGGCTTTAATGCTTGTTCTTGCGTTACATATTCTATATGCCAGTGTTTTGAAAATTATTTAAAGTATTTTAATTTATTAAATTCTTGCTAGATTGAACCTATGATTTCAATGCAGTCTAAAATTTTATTTCTTAGGTATTTGACTACTCGTTGATTTTGCTATTTGTTTTACTGATAATTTGAGAGCTTTTGTGATTTAGTGTTGATTTGAGTAAATATTTACGTAAGGTGATTTTCGTGAATAGTTAATTGCTGTTTTCGGTGATTCGCTGATTTCAAGATTTTATTGATTTATATGAAAATTGTAGATTTTAGTCATGCGATTGCAGTAATTGATATTTTGATTCGTGTTGACTTTTTGTTGGTTTATTTTAGTTACTTTTTATTAGTGTTGTATCTTTTGTTCTGATTTTTCCCGTGGTTGATTCTCCTTTACTTTGTATTTTTTAGCGGATGAGTGAAAAGAAGAAGGTTAAGCCCTCGCAGTTGTGACCTTAATCTCTTACAAAAGTGCATTTCTTCGTCCTCGCTTGACATTCTTAATCATTCGAGGACTCGTTTACGTCATTCCACCACCAGCTGCTACAGTGAAATTTATCTCTTTTTAAATTATTTGTATTCGTAAATGTCTAACCATTTAAATTTAAATTCATTAAATATTTAAAATGCATTTTTTCCATCTCTACCTTTTCACTTAAAAATGCAAAGTTTATTGATATGATCCAGGTCATTTCATATTGATTTTATATTTACATATTTAACGCCCCCCCCCCCCCCCCCCCACCCCCCCCCCCCCCCCCCCCCCCCCCCCCCCCCCCCCCCCCCCCCCCCCCCCCCCCCCCCCCCCCACCCCTAATTTTTTCCGCTAAGATCCCACGCTAGAGGTTGCAAGACATCGATAAAATACAACTTCAAAATAATTGGCCAAGCCAAGGAACCAGGAGAACTGCTTCTCTTGGAAAGCCTATACATAAAGAGAATTGTACCTACGTTAAATTGACAATCATCAGCTGTTCCCCTGCTCATAGCATAATTGGCTTGTTTGTTTATATTTGTCCGCCTTCTTTTCTGTACTTGTGTATTCTTTAGGGGGGTTGTCTCTGTCATATTGAGAGGTGCGCCTTGCTCTTCATTTTAAGTTCGTTTTTTCCTTTTTTTTTCTTTCATTAAGTTTAGTTTTTGTAAGGATCATGTTTAGTTTTCTTGGTTTTTAATATGTAAATGTATTTAAGTGTGATTCAGTAATTAAGTTTAACATAGCTTCCATTTTAAGTTTTCTTACGCTTTATGTATGTTTCTTTTAACTATGTGCTCGGATGCTTCTTTTTATATAGATGTCCTGATGTGACCATGGGTCAAGAAACACGTTGGCAATTAATGTATCTAATGGATGTGTTTATGTTCCTGCGCCCTTCTCCTGCCTAGTATAGTACCCTTTGATGTGTGGATTATGATTGGCGCTTCCATCTGTGACATCTTCGCTCTGCTATGCTATGGATGTGAAGCACCTTTTTTATGCTTTCCTATTCATCTTCAAACTTCGATCTGGCGGAGGGACCACCTACGAAAGTGCCGAAAATTAGAGAAAATATGTAGAAGAAAAGAAAAAACAACTCTGGATTTGGATTTTCTCCGGTACTGCGCAATTAACAACATTGTTCCGAATTTTGTCAGATTTAAAGTGTACAAGACATCTATTTATATACCATTCGTCCTTTTACGACGATGCCACTAGATAACTTCTTAGTTATGAAATTAGTTGTAAACAGAGGGAACACGATAGATTGAGCAATTATTCACTCATTAGGTCTGAGTTACTAGACTCTTTCCATCATTGACAGGTTCATTTTTAGCAGTCTTTTTAACCAAAGTATTCAGTTTTTTAAGTGGCATACAAAACAGACATGCTAAAAAATTGGCCGATTTATGTGTCTTGCTTCCTAAATTCCATAATCACTATAATACCGTTTCTAATTTCTCGCAATATGTACTTTCTAAAAGGGAAAAATTTCTCCTATCATTCGGGTTAGAACTGACAAATTTTTGTCAATTCTTTCATTCTTTCTACCCTTGGAAATATTATTCCAACGTATTAACAGACTCGATCTATGTAAAGATATCTCATGCCTACAAAATGAACTAATGGTAGTCTCTCATAATACGTTTGCCATTAAAAACTAACTGGGCTCCCTTTTTCAAGGAGGAGGATTACGAACCTCTTAAGAATTTGTCAAAACGTGAAGGTATCATAGTTGTTAGACCTAGTAAGGGAAGAGGGGTAGTTATTTTAGATAAAGCTGACTATTCAAATAAAATGAACACGATACTCGATGATCCCACCAAATTCACTAAAATTGGACAACCCAACTATAATTAATGAGCAAACTTATGATGATCTTTTTCCAGCGGATCCTCTTTTGGTTTCCTGTACGGCCTGCCCAAGATCCACAAACAAGGGGTTCCCCTCCCCCCTATCCTAGCCTCCTGCAATACGCCCAACTGCAAGCTTGCTAAGTTTCTGGTACCTTTAATGGAGCCCGTTGACCCAGAATGAATATACCTTAAGAAACTCCGAAGATTTTAAAACTAAGATCCACTCACAAAATTCAGATTTGTGTATGGTCAGTTATGTAGAATCCCTCTTTACTAATGTTCCTGTGAGGGAGACCATTGATCTTATTTTAACTAAATTGTTCCCTACACCTGACTTTATATATTGAAAATTTTAATTATGAATCTTTTAAAACACTTTTAGAATTAGGCGTGCTGGACAATGCCTTTGTTTTAGTAACCAGCCTTTTAAACAGATCGATGGGATGGCGATTGGGTCTCCCCTCGGCCCCAACTTTGCCAACATTTTCATGGGCCCCCTGGAGGATCAAGTAATTGGGGAGTGTCCCTTGTCCTTCTGTCCCTTATTTTACACCAGGTATATGGACATGTGATGTCATTTTTGACATTTTAAATATCCAAGACACGGAAATCGTAGGATTTCAACTAATACCTCCTAACAGAATAGTTGTTAAGTTCGCTGATAATGAATGTCTTGAGAATTTTATATAACGAAGATAAAACATTTAAACCAGGTGCAAAGGATTCAGTGCGAATAGTAAACCTTAGCAGTACTCAAACGTCTGTATCAATTAGAGGAGCCCCGTTTGAAATGCAGAATGGCATTTTAGAGAATGTTCGGAGCCGTTATGGGAAAGTTTACGGTATCAGAAATAAAATTTTTATAGTACATGGAAAAAGTAAAAATCTACTGCAAAAATGGATATCTGAGACAACATTCCTTCATCCATAAATATATGTGGATTTAAGATTAACTTCATATACAGTGGGCAGAAAAAAACTTGTCATAAATGTGGCAGTTCTGCGCATTTGGCCGTAGGTTGTAAAAACAGTGAGCAATATTCAGTCGTATGACATACAAGATTTCCCTGCTTTGGAACATGTGCATAAAGGGGATGTGGTTGCTGAAAGTAAGAAAAATAACAACCACCCTGGAGGTAAGGAAAATGAAGTTACTAATCAATCTGGTATCGACTTGCCTGATTCGTCGTCAGTACATGATACAAATCATGCAAAATCAGATAAAGGAAATGTTAATGAAAATGTACTGATGGATAACAATGAGTTAAGTGATAGTATCATGGTGCGTGAGGCTACGTTAATACGCCTGACTGATTCCCCCTCTACACAGAGTAACCATAATGAAGTACCTTGTGATGAGGAACCCTTATTGAATTTATCACCTGTTTCAAATTCCTTGTATTCATAAGTAGTTAAATCGTCCGGTTCTCGTCTTCCACTTGATGAAGGAAACTTAAATGTAATAACTATTTGTGCATCGGTCTATGAACCAAACACTGATGACATGGATACTGAAAATGTCAGTGGATGTTTTAATTTACAAGAAAATACCCATGAAAATGACGAAAAGTCGTCAGAAGGGAAATGGAATTTAAAACTTGAAGATAAAAACTGAAACTGGTTACGGAAGGAAGTCGGCAACAATTGAAAAAGAAACAACGCATATAATCCTATATATCACAATGTCTTTAACTGTGGCGACATTAAATGTTAATGGTTTATGTGGCACAGACTAGCAACAAATTACAAGCGATGTTAAGTTACCAAAAAATTCATGTACTTTTTTTGCAGGAGCACAATTTGAAAATGTCTCTGTCTTTGTTAGATACTTTCAATATGTTTAAAATAATTTTCAATCCCACAGTGTTATTCAAAGGAGGTATGTTAATAATGGTAATAAAAGAAAACAAATTGAGATTATTAACCAAGAAACAGATGTGGAAGGATGCATTATTGGTATACAGATAAGTTATAATAACTCTGAATTCATCATAGTCAGCGTTTACGCTCTCTCTCTCTGGGGCGAATAATGTTAAGGTTAAGGAAGACATCTTTGCTCAGACCTTTCCCTTTTGTATAAGGCACAGGAATGACTACATCTTTTTAGGAGGAGATTTCAACTGTTTTGTTACCATTTAGATTTAAAGGGTACTTGCTACTTTCGAAAAGGATTACCTGAATAAACGTTTGCAAGGAAAGATTATGGATCTCGTCTTGACAGGTTCTATTTAAGACGCATTTTTGATAACATTCGTAATGTAACTACAGTACAAGTCTCTTTTTCAGACCATTGTATGGTCGTTAAGGAAATTAACTGTGGAATATACACAGGGGTTCTGATTACTGGAAACTAAATAACAACGTATTGAATTAGGATGGAGTCAATATTTTTAGCACATTTTGGCATTATTTGAAAAGCAGAAAAGGTCACTTTAAAACTTTATTAATTTGTTGGGACTGAAAAATATGGTCTTATAAATCTATTACAAGCGAGGCTGAGAAAATTTTATTTAAAACATGATTGTACTACGAGAGAATACCTAAATATTCAATCCATAAAAGGCAAAATTGAAAGTATAAGGAATGAAGTTATGGAAGGAGTAAAAATTCGAAGTAAGATGGATCAACTGAATAAAAGGGAGAAAGTGTTGTCTTTTTATTAAAGAGGGAAAAAGTAAAACCTCAAATCCCTTCTTTAAATAGATATAATCTTAGAGAATGGAAAGACACTCGAGTCCCAAAGTAAGCTATGTTCTCATTTTGCTAATTAACATAACAGTTTCTTCAAGAAGCCAGAATGTAGAAAGAAGGATATGAATTATTTTCTTAGCAAGATTGACAATGTATTAGATGAGCATGATAGAAAAATTCTCAATGAAGAAATGAATTGTGATGAAGTAAGGAAAGTTCTTTCATCATTTAATAAGAATAAAGCTCCTGGTAGAGACGGTCTTTCCATTGAATTCTATCTTACCTTCTAGGATATTATAAAGAGTGAGTTTATAGAGGTATTGAAATACATGAAAACGCATTATGAGTTGTCGGTATCTCAAAACTTAGGTGTGATTAAATTAATATCAAAATCAGGAGATCTGTCAAAATTAGAGGAATGACGACCTATTACTTTATTAAATACTGATTACAAAATATTTACGAAGATATTAAAGAACAGGCTTCACTTAGTGATTGATAAAGTGGTCTCCAAACTTCAATTCTGTGTTGGCTCTGGTAAGTCAATTGTTTATTGTAAATATTATAAGAGATTAGATTCATTGTGTCAATGAGAAATCAAAGGCAGGCTTGCTCAGTCTAGACTGGTCTAAGACCTTTGATAGAGTGAATTTCGATTTTCTGTTGAAGGTTATGCAGAAATTAGGTTTTCCAGTGGAATTCATTAAAATCATCGACACACTTTAAACAACATAGAGCAGTTATTAGTATTAATGGTACTTTATCCCGTGAATTTGAAGTCCAAAGATCTGTTAGACAAAGGATGCCCTTTGACCATGGTTTTATTCTATATTTTTCAAGAAGCTTTTTACAAAGCCATTAAGTACGACAGTGAGCTGCAGGCTCTTAAGCTTCCAAATAAGGTGATAATTAAAATAATAGGTTTTGCAGATGACTCAAATATATTGATCACATCAGATAACGCTTTAACAAAATGCATTGAAATTGTGAATAAATTCCAAAATGCAACTGGAGCCATGCTTAACAAAAACAAAACCGTTATCATGGGTCTTGGCTTGTGGTCTGACAGAACTAATTGGCCAATTTCATGGATTCGGTCAGTAAAACAAATAAGAATCTTGGGTATATTCCATCAGAATAACTACGCAAAAGTTTGTGAAGAAAATTGGTTACATATTGTTGAAAAAGCGCAAGAGACAGTTAATATGATCAAGCCTAGATTTGTAACCTTATTCCAAAAAGCATAATTGTGAATTGTTTAGCGTTATTCAAGGTGTGGTATGTAGCTCACACACTTCTACCTAGTAAGTTACACATTAGTAAAATTAATGCAATATTTTACCAGTGTATGTGGAATGGTAAATATCATCCAATAAAAAAGGATACACTTTGCCTGAGTAAACGAAATGGTGTTATAGGGGTAATTGATGTTTATCGAAACGCATATATAATCTTTTGTAGAACTGCTCTCAATATGTATAGCGCTAATATTGGTTTAACTCGATATCTTTGCTAAAGTAGAGTAGCCTTCTTAATTAACTGTGGAGTTGTTAACAATACTGCATTAACCACGCCGTGCTTTTACTCTTCATTCATAGATTTTTTAAGGCCTATACATAAGCTGTTAAATCTTCCAGCGTTATCTAATAAAGTATTGTATAAAAAATTAGCGCCTAATGTTAAGCCTAAAATTGAGCAAGCATTTCCATTACATAATTTGGAAAGAAGCTGGAGAGTGTTAGACACTCCGTTTATCTTCCCGGATGAACGTGAATTTTTATTTAGATATTTACATGGTGTTCTTCCCTCTGACTCTAAATTAAAAGCCCTAAATATCTAGGACAGATGCATGTGCACATTGTGGCTGTAGAGAGGATGAGTTTCATATTTTCTGGTTTTGTGATCAGATTCAACAGGTATTAAATTTTTTAAAAACAGCCTTGATTACATTGTGTAACTTGAGAAACCAGAGTTTTCTTCATGTTATTCTTTTTTCAGTTGTAATGCTAATAATAAACCATAAGTGTGCTGTAGCTCTCATTATTGATTATCTATTAACAGTATTAAATGGGAAAAGACAAAATATAAAAAGTAACGTTTTATCAAATTTTAGCATTGTAAAACATAAATGGAATCTTCGAAAAAAACTGTTACTAGAGAATTATAAGATAAAAATATACTACAACTTATTTCCTACGATGTATATTAAAAAACATTTTAAATGTTAATGACAAACTGTTGTATTTGGTTATAGGATTAAGAAAATTGTTATCAAATAAAATAAATGTTATATGATGAACATTTATAACATGCCAACTATGCAAATATCTATTATGTAAATGCCATAACATATCTGTAAATTTGGTTTAATGTATTTTTCTAATAAAAAGAAAAAAATATATGCAAGCTTTTGTTTTTTACCCACCAATCAAAACTTTGCCAAGCAGTATGCTAAGATTATTGAAAAAACATATTGGTGCTCTAAATATCAAACTAATTCCCAAAAATCTTAAAACTATTGGCTTTTTGTTTCCCTTCAAGGATCGGCTCTGTCCCTTGATGACGTCGGGAGTCGTATTGAGTACAAGTGCCCCGGATGTAGTTCCGGGAACTACGTTGGTTCGACTCGGCGTCTCCTCAAGGTCAGGGCCGATTCTCACATGGGTGTGAGTTTTCTACGACTGCAGATTGTCTAATACCGAACTTTCCAATATAAGATCCCACGCTAGAGGTTGCAAGACATCGATAAAATACTACTTCAAAATAATTGGCCAAGCCAAGGAACCTGGAGAACTGCTTCTCTTGGAAAGCCTATACATAAAGAGAATTGTACCTACGTTAAATTGACAATCATCGGCTGTTCCCCTGTTCATAGCATAATTGGTTTGTTTGTTTATATTTGTCCGCCTTCTTTTCTGTACCTGTGTATTCTCTAGGGGGGTTGTCTCTGTCATTTTGAGAGGTGCGCCTTGTTCTTCATTTCATGTTCGTTTTTTCCCTTTTATTGAGTTTAGTTTTTGTGAGGATCATTTTAAGCTTTCTTGGTTTTTAATGTGTAAATGTATTTAAGTGTGATTCAGTATTTAAGTTTAACTTAGTTTCCATTTCAAGTTTTCTTTATGTATGTTTCTTTAATTATGTGCTCGGATGCTCCTTTCTACATAGGTGTCCTGATGATGTGACCATGTGTCAAGAAACGCGTTGGCAATAAACGTATCTAATCGATGTGTATATGTTCCTGCTCCCTTCTCCTGCCTACTATAGTACCATTTGATGTGTGGATTATATACATACATATATATACTATATATATATAGTCACTATATATATATATATATATATAATATATATATGTATTAATATATCTATATGTATATATAGTATTTATATATATATATATATAATATATGATATATATATATTATATATATATATATAAATATATATATATTATATATATATATACATACACACACACCATCCACACCATATATATATATATATATTATATATATATATATTATATATATACATACATACACCACACACATATATAGTTATATATATATATATAATAATATATTATATATATATATTATATAATATATAAATATTATAAAGTAGAAGGAATCCACACTAACATTCTTATTTATCCAGACGAAAAAATATTTGTTGGAATATTTACAATATGTACCATTTGATTGTGTGTATATATACATATATATATATATATATATATATATATATATATATATATATATATATATACACACACACTCACATATATATATATATATATATATATATATATATATATATATATATATAAAGTAGAAGGATCCACACTAACATTCTTATTTTCCAGACGATTTACAATGTTCATGGCTTTCGTCCATCCTTCTGTGGACTTGATCGCTAACTAAATGAGAGACATAACATTAGCGAAGAAATAGAAATCTAACTAAAGTGATAAGCAAGGTTAATATATATATATATATATATATATATATATATATATATATATATATATATATATATATATATATATATATATATATATGTAAAACAACTATAGTTTGACATTTTACTATAGTAATTATATTCTAGGATAAAGTGAAACTTAAATGACGGATTACTGTTCCTTCTTAAAAATTAATTTTGTTCATCATTTCTCTTCCTTAATGAGCAGTTTCCACTAATAAAAAATAATTTTTGGGAATATACTTAAGTTTTAAACAATTTAATAAAGCTACATTGTTGTTTTCACAAATGGAGACGGCTTTAGAATCATAGAGAGAAGATAAAAACATTGCAGATAGTTCTGAAAGCTTGACACACTTTTAATAGGCTATTTTGACTTGCATTTTTACCAAATTTAAATAGCTTTAGAACCACAAGCTTCAAATCTGAACGACCTTCTTCATCTACCTATTACCCTTTTGTACAAGAAATGCAAGAAGGTACAAGCTATGTAACAATTTAATTTCCTAACGATTCCGTCATGTTTAGACCACACATTACTTATAGGAATATCTCACCTCTTCCATAGGAATTTTTTAATGCATTTTTCAATTATGTGTAAGATTTACTAGCATAATCATGCTAAGTTTTGTCCGTCTGAGGTAAACGTACTGTACAATAAAATTTTTTTAACATATTTCAAGATTTCAGTTCAGTGACATTGGTAGTTAAATCAGGCAATTTATAAAGACCGTGTGAGGAATCATATTGTGCTACCTTAAATGAAATGATGTAGATTTTGTCTAATAAGTGAGTGTTGAAATTCAATATCATTTACCTCTATGACATTCAAATGTATTGCAAGAAAAGCAATCATGACTACAGTGTTAGCACGCATGTCTCTAGTACAAAAGTAATGTTTTACACTTTTTTGCTTTCATCTTGAACACCTCTTGTAGGAACCTGGTTCGGTTATCGTGAAGCATTCGCTTGTTGCAATGCAGGTTTGGCATGAAATCCACCGGCGCCGCCGTCAGTTATCATTGTAGTATTTAGCAAAGGTACCTGGCAAAAAGAAAAAAACATAGGCATCAATGCTTTAAAAAAATTTTGAAAATGAATTTCTTATCACCAGTCATTTCTAAGCTTTCAATTTTCATGGTAACTTGCTAAGGAGAAAAATACAGGATAAGGTGTTCGAGGGGCTGAGTTAAATATTTAGCTTTTATAGCAAAGGATTGACAAGGACACTTTCTAAAACCTTTACTAGAGAAGAAAGCTCTTGTGATTCTAGGAGGAAACACCATCACGCCGGGTATACTACACCCACTTCCCTCACATCATTGCCCCTTTGACTTCTTGAATAGTATTGCTTCAAGTTCCGTTCCTACATCTTCCTTTCAAAGTTCACTTTTCATCCCAGTGTTTCTTTCAGCACTGGGTAATAACCGGTATTCTTGTTTGTTTCCGAGCCTGGCTTGGCCTTCCATTTCCATTTATTGTGAGGCCAAATATTGCAAGTAGCCTACTTTAAAATTATCTTTAAAAATATAAGGATATAATTTTTCAATATTTCCACTCTATAGTAAATATTTATGATCACTTGTACTTCTATGACTTCCGTACTGAAATTTCAATCTTTCGGTTGTAAAATGCCAAAATTCTCAAGTTTACAGTTTTTTTTATTTTGTAAAAATGATGCTTCTTGTTTTCATGTTTACTTTAATATATGTTCTCAAGCATCCATCAAACTAAATAAGATCTTCTAGCAGCTCAAGTAAGAGTGGAAATACCATGATTTGCAAAGGTTACAAGACTCTGCAATGTGACTTTCATGATTAGAGAGGCAAAGGTGGATGTACGTAGACCTGTCTTGAACCTGAGTGTTTTGGAACACCTTTAGTCTGCAGATACAGTCAAAATGCAGATGTGCTATTTCCTTAATAGCGGCAAGAACGAGCGAACGAGGGAGAGAAAAAAAAAGGAGTGCGAGAGAAGACTGGCGAGAACGAAAGCGGTAGTTTGTGAAAGAAACAACTGAGAGTGTAATTGAGGTAGTTGTCTGTTTTTTCGTTTGATTTTGTAGTTTGGGACGATAGCGAGTGTTTCGAGTGTGATTTTTTGGTTCTACTTGTGGCTGCAGCGGAAGGTGAATGTGTTTTCGGTTGCCTGGATTATTTGTTCATCATTTGGATTCTCTTTGTCTTGATTTAGTGAGTACTAGTTTTGTTTTTAGTGTGGATGTGAGTGATAGGATTGGGCTGTGAATGTTTGTTATTTATTTATTTAGTTTCGAATGTTAGTGAATAGTTTTTCCTTTCTTTACAGGAGCGCAGTTCCTCCTTAACCTCCCTTTTATATAAATTGCTTTCCACCCCAGCTTTAGATGAGGATTAATTCTCCCCTTATCCTCCGGCAGTTAGTATTGATTGCTTGGATTGCGGACTATTAATGCGCGGAACTGGATTACGGTTGGATTGTTCTTTAAGGATTGGTACGATTGATGTTGACGACTCGGAACTAACCTCGATTGTGGAAGATTGTGGCTAAGGATGTAAGTATGAGTACTGATGATGACGACTACGGCTGGACCTTGAAATTGATAGAGAAACCGTTCTTGGAAGATTGATATTCATGAGGTTGAGGACTTAAATTAAATTTGGATCAAGAGATGAACTGCAGATCATACAGATTAACGTTGGTCACGGTACTGTGGCTCAAGTGCTCTTATATACTAAGGCATCCCAGTCACAGGTTGACAACAAGGTTAAACTTTCTCATAAAGATCCATAAATAATGACTAGTATTCAAAACGTCATTGATGATGAAAGACCTGCTAATTTAGTACCTGAAAGAGACGAAATTACATGACTCGAGTTACAGGTCTCTACTTCAGCATCTATTTTCACCCTTCATTATTCAACCTCCAATGACAAGTTATCCAAGGAACTATCAAGAAAACTTGAGTTGTCTTGAAAAGAAAACCCCAATCTAACATTTCTATCAGTCTTGTAACAACAATAGGAAGTCAGGTACTTTACTCCCGGTCCTGTGATCAACTCCTTATTGAACAACTTATCTCCAAGAACCCAGCTTACCACACAGTATGGTCAGCAAAGTTATCAGAAAACCAATAGAAAGATACTGACAAGTAAGAGCTTCTACGTCGTAATCGTTTTGCCATAAACTTGAGCAGAACAAACAAAACAGTTATGGTAAGGAAAAAAAGACTGACCTACTACTACACGACTGTAAGATTAAAGCAATTAGATTAAAATACTCATCTGGAAAGTAGTGACTGTTTGTTGACAGCATCATAGACCTGAGACAACAGCTGTAGTATTCTCAGTACAGAGTCCCTAAAGACTAGAATCTGCCTCGCATCCTAGATTCAGATGACACATCGTCCCCTGCCAGCTTTCACTGTGGATGCATCAATCAAGTTGACATCCGTCCTCTCACAGCATTTACCAGTTATACCATTCCGGTTCATTTGGGTATTTGCCCTTGCGTTTTATGCTACTTATACATTTATGAGTAGTTTTTTTTGTATGTCTTGTATCTACAGCCAGAGGTATGATGTTGCAAAATTTAAGTCTTGCTGGACACTTGTATGCTTTGCATTTGTATACTGAAAACGTACCCAACATCAGATTTTGTCCGAAGACCAGATGGGTGGACAAATAACTGAATAGAATGAAAAAAAAATAAATTCCCCAGTTCAGTGAAAATCTTTTCTTTTTCCCCCTTTGTGATGATGTTGAAAGTTTCTTTGATAAGGTTGTCCCTCCCATAATGTCCACAGGGATTACGTCTTCCATGACCTATCTCAGAGCCATTAACATGAAATTCAAACCTCTAAAGAATATGGTGTTCATCAGGAAGAAGAAAGCCGAAGTAAAGGGATAGACAGAAAGAGACCCCGCTTATCAAAAAAAGGAAAAAATAAATTAATAAATTAACGAATAGATAAAAACGCATTGAATTGCAAGGAGAATAGTATTAAGTTATCAGTGTATTACACCTTCGCTTGAAATTGTAAAGTTTCAATTGCACGACATCCTCTGGGAGGCTGTTCACAGTCCAACCGTGTAAGAATTAAAGAACCTCTGGAACTGATTAATTCTTCAGCAAGGCACATTAACTGCATATTGGTGCTTCGGTTCAGCGAATGTGGTTGCTCTCTCTCGGCACATAAAGGGGATCAGGGATCAATTGTGAATGTGAAAGATCTTTGTTGAAATACAACCTATGAAAAAGTGACAAACAAGAGACCATCCATCGAAGGTTCAAGACATAACTACTACTAATATTAGAAAACAGAAACCTACCAAAACGAACCACTCTATCTAAAAGAGATAAATCTCTGGCAGAACCAGACATCCACACCAGAGAACAGTATTCTAGTGAAGGAAGTACACATGCCCTAAAACAGGTTGCATTTTTATCACTGATAAATATGAGGCCATACGAAGGATACCTAACTTCGTGCGGCAATTGCTGAAACTTTCATTAGAGGTTTCTCAAAAGTTAGATGTGAGTCGAAGGTTACACCAAGAATAGTTAAAACTTTAGACCCGTCTAACCACCTGAAGGGAAGGATTGGGTGGGAAATCTTTGTAAGGTCTGCTAATCCTTAGTGTTTTCGTTTTACTGGAGGCCAGCCCCATACCCCACCGATTTCTCCATTGCCTGATCTGGTCCATATCCCGATAGAGGCTGAGAGAAACTTCATTTCTTATAAGTGGAGACTTGACTACACCCACAAGTGTTGCATCATCAGCATACTGAACAATCTTGTTTTCGAGGCCTGTATCTTGAAAATAGCAGTGGGCCAAGAACGCTGCCCTGTGAAACAACAGAAAATATAGGTCTTGGTTCATGAAAGATCCCATCTACAGCAACTCGCTGCTGCTTACCTGTAAGAAAATCATGAAGTAGTCCTCAAACATATCCACCCAATCCAAGATTCTGAAGTTTACGAATAAGTACCTTGTGATTTACTAAATCGAAAGCAACACTAAAATCTATCTTGAATTAGTCTTCACTCAAGGTTCCCTTGCAAATGGATGTCAAATCTAAAAGAGCATCGAAGGTACCTAGCTGCATACTATATGCATATTTACTGTCAGCTAACAATCCTTTAGATATAGTGGCTTATAAATAAATTTTTCGGCAACTTTGGAGAGCACAGGGAGATAGAGATTGGACTGTAGTTACTGCAGTCTGCAGATATGCCACTCGTTGGAACAGGCACTGTATTACTAAGTTTGCGCTCATCTGCAAAGATACTACCTTGACACAAAAATCTATAGAATGTACTAAACTTACGAGACAACACGCTAGAAACTTTTTTAGAAATAAAGGCAAGAAACCATCAGGGTCAGAATTCTCCACCCCAGCTATCAAGATTATCCAGAATTTTCTTAACATCCCTGGGCGAAACGCAAATTTTGTAAGAAGAGGTTCAGGGAGAGGGATATCCTCAACTGATTGGATTGCTTAAAGAACTTGATAAAGCAGTTCAGCCTTTTCCCTAGGGTCTGTAACCAGTCTACCATCATCTGTTAATAGTGGTGGAGTGGAGGATAAGTACGAGCCAAAGATAGATGATACCAATTTGGTCCACCACAAATGAGGCTGAGTAATTCCTTCAAGTTTCCTCTTCAAGAAATTATTATAATTTCTCTCAGCTGCATGGAAAGTTCTATTCGCAGCACGGCGAGACTCAACAAAAATGGTGTCATTTTCATTCACACAATTTTGTCTCCGTGTGTTGAATTAGGTCTGTTGGTCATGGAAGGCTCGTCTACATTTATCATAAAACCATGGCTGGTCATTTGTCCAAAATTTGATGACCTTTCCAGCGACATATCTAATTAAAATAGCCAAACGGAAAGTTACAGCCTCAGTTGTTGACATCAATCAAGAGCTACAGCTAAAAAGGACGGGGTATAATGTTCCCAACGTTTTTGTTGATCTTTTACTTAATGATGGACGGTCTACAGCTGAATACCAGACCGTCACCTCCGTATAACCTCACTGATCTCTCACTGTCAGTAGCAAACCCATCCCATTTATCCTCAGCTACTTCTCCCTCCTTCGCTATATTTTTTTATATAGAAAAAGTTTGCATGCGATACAACATGGAAACATAACATCATGCAAAAACTCCACTCCAAGGGATTAAGAGCCACTTACCAATATTTATTAAGAACTTTTTAACAAACAGAACTTTTCAAGTAAGAGGTGAAAATTCCTACTCAGTAACTTATAAACTGGAAGAAGGAATCCCTCAAGGTATTGTCTTGAGCTGTACATTATTTGCTTTAGCAATTAATGACACTACTATAAATTTACCAAGTGGTGTAAAAAAAAAACATTTTATATGTTGATGACTTTGCTATTTACTATACGAGTAGCAATTTGAGACATGCTCAGAGAGTTCTCAATGCTGCCATTTCAAATATATGTACGTAGTTGGACAAATTCAATTGGATTTAAATTTTCAACTGATAAAACAAGAGCAATCATCTTCTACAAAGACAAAAGATGGCTGAAGAATCAAACAATCAAACTTCACCTTTATAGCACTGAAATAAAATTTTGTACAAAAATCAAATATCTAGGAGTGATATTTGATCAACATTTGAATTGGAAAGAGCACATCAAATACATTAAAGCCAAGGGCATCAAAGCCCTTGCCATATTGGAAAAGTTATCACACACTAATTGGGGAGCAAAGCGAGACATTTTATTAACAATATATAGATTACTGCTATCCAATATATTCATCTGCCTCAGAATCAACATTAAAAACTCTCGATACATTGCACCATGAAGGCATGCGATTGTGCACAGGAGCATTCCAATTATCCCCAACAAGCTCACTTCTGGTAGAGGCAGGTGTGTTGCCCTTGAAACATCACCATAATTTGATGACAATACGAAGAGGTCTTTCACTACAAGCAGGATCATCTCCTGCAGCTGACTGCTTTCAAAATTATAATCCAGAAACTGAAGTACTAGCTCTCCCAAAAAGAGCTAAATACCTAATGAACTTACATAAGTCCAATTTTTCAGCCACCAATAGAATTGTCACCACCATCGATGTTAAAACAAATAAAAATAGGTACCTCCCTATCTTACCTACTTAAAAGACAAATGACTAGTACAGAAATGTACCGCCAACATGCTTTGGAGCACATTAGAAGAAAAGGAGACAAATTCATGGTATGTACAGACGGCTCCAAAAATAAATTTAAGTAGGAGCATTTGCATATTAAAAAAATATGTTAATCAAAAGAAGCCTACCTTTAATATCATCAGTATTTACTGCTGAAGTCATAGCCATACAAATAGCTCCTGATATATCTGAGAAAAGAGCAAATGTCAACTATTTTCAGCCTCCCGTCCTAAGCCCCCTGTTATCTGTTTCATCAAAAGTGCCTATATGTTCACAGTCCTCGGACTTCACAACAGTTGGAAACCTGTGAATATGAGGTCTAATCTATTACTGGAAATGTGCATGGGTTCCTCAATTAGCTAGACCAAATCAGAGGATACACAGAACTCGAGCTGACCGGCAGTGTTGATCTGTGGAATTCGAATTTAAGAGCTCACTGCGCTTTGCAATACAGTCTTCACAAATAACAAATGAAGCTTTTGAATCCTGTGACTGAGCCATACTAATCCTCTCCAAAAGACAGTCATATATAGAATCGTCGATATTTGAATTACGGCAAACAACAAATACATAAACATTGTAGAACTTATTGAAAATTTTAAAACAAAGAACTTCGTGCCAACTACGCTCTAAATTTTTCTAACGATAAATAGGTCGTCCGGAAAGTATATAGCCCAACGGGACCATAACTTGCGCGTGTGGGATGTTACGACGGTTAGGTCAGGGCCATCAAACCCTGGATTAAAAACTCGATCTCTGGCTTCTTACTTCAAACAAGAGTCTTAGATAAAAACAATAAATCATACTTACGGACACGATTTTGGAAATCAAGAAAATTTGACCTTGAGCCCCGAATGTTTGAGTAAAATACTTGACAATTTTCTTGCTGTATTGAGTAACAAGTAATATGAAATTAGGTTTCATCTGTGAAAAAATTCCAGAGAATCTGATTTTTGCGGGAATGTGGAGGGATATGTATCCGGTATCACCAGGGGTGGGCAACATATTTTTTCGGCCTCATTCATCACCACACTTTAATGGTCAAAATGGAAGCATTTGTTACCATAAAAATGGTTAAACGAAAACAAACTTGGAAACCGCAAATCATTTGAAAGTAAGGAATAGAAGAATAAAACTTGGAATAGTAAAAACACATCCAATGCTTCAGTCGCCGTGACCCCGTCTCAAAATGCCTAAAAGTTCGGCTGCTATGGCCGTTCAAAATTTGATTGATGTGAGATTTAATCATTCTTTCTCTCTGTATCTTGAAAACGGTCAGTCGTATGCAAGAAGTTCATAGAAGAAGAAAAAATGATGCAGAATATAAAAATACACCATGTGATGTGACTTTCAACTTTATACCTCAAATTATATAGGAGATATTACAATTAAATTTGTTATATTCAACACAAATATTCAACGCAAAAAAAGGAAAAATGCTGTGTTCTTTATGTAACTTCAAAACGGTCATTCTTGGAAAATAAGTTCATAGAAGAAAAAAGATGCAGAATATCAATATATATCATGTGATGTAAATTTAAACGTTATAACTCAAATTATATAGGAGATATTGCAATTAAACTTGTTGTATTCATCGTAAAAAAAGGAAACATGTAGTGATCTTTAACTTAATATCTCAAATTCTATAGGACATATTGCAATTGAAATTTTAAGTATCTCAATTTCATCGTCAAATATGAAAAATATGGGTCTAGGCGAATTTACCGACAGCAATTCACCGACAACAATTTACCGACAACAGTTCATCGACATGCTCAGTTTATCGAGTGCACAATTCACCGACAGCAATTGATAGAAAATAAAAAAAAAAGGTCTTAAACAAAATTAAATCGGTCTTTATTTAGGATATTAGAAAACGATGTAGATTTTTTCTTGTATTTATTAAACATGTTTAAAATATACAGTAAATAAAGCAACTGTACAGTCATGGGCAAAATATTTAAGAAACAAAATATTTGAGAAATAAATAGATGTACAAAAAACCACAAATTGTTTTATTTTAAAATCAGAAAGCAAGATTATGGGCTATTGCCCGCAGATAATCAATGACATCGCTATATGAAGAAGTATTTTTCAACAATCCGCTTTATTCGTTCAGAAGAATCACGGTATTTCTTTCTTGATGGTTGAGATGAAGTACCAGCTAAGAATTAGTCAACTTTTACATTATAATTTTGTTCCTTCTTCAAGAAGTCGAAAAACTTCCATATATTAGGGTGGTGCCCAGCAACTTGTGTTTCAAAAGTTCGGTGCCAGCCTTCTACCGCATTATTTGTCTTCGGTAGGGATAGTAAAGCAGATTCATAAACATTCCACATCTTGAGCTCAAACTTGGGAGGTCTACGACGGTTTCTTCTGTCAGGACGGCCTATCCACGTATCTTCAAAATAGTACACTACGGCTTCTGCTTCACTCGGGAGGATATCAATATAACATAGCAATTCAAATGCACTGACTACCGAATCAACAGGCACATATGCTATGGCGGGCAAATAACGGAGATTTGGAGCAAATTCTGCATCCTCTTCATATCTTCTTTTCAGTCTATTAGCCTGGATGGCACGGAAGATACACTGAGAAAAATGGAAGAAACTTCGTTTTAATACCACGCTTGGGAATTCTTTTTTGCATGCCTTTATCATTGCGTGTTCAAAATCAATAGTTATCGAGGAAGGAGACGAAAAATGAGTATTGATCTTAATCTTCTCTAGTAGCGTATTGTAAGATGCTTCTGACTTATCTGGAAGTAATGCATAGACAAGCGGAATTGCCCTATTTTCTTGAAATCCATGGAATGTATATAGCTGATAACATAACAATGAAACGGTTTTGAATGTTCCGTCCCCATACCAATGATCACTATTTGCTAGAAGATGAGTGTTACGTGAAATAGCAAAAATTAACACGCGATTTTCAGTTGGTCCAGAGTAGAAAATTAAAACATTTTCACCTCGAAACGTTTTCGTATACTCGCTAGTAAGAGTCAATTCACTTTGGCACTGTGGAAGTGGTGGCAGGCAATTATTCTCAAATCTGATACTTCTTATTGTCCTTTTCATCGTCTGTGTTTTCGGAAGTCTACAAGCAGCTGCTTCGCTGCAATTCTTAAGATCGTTTGATATTAGTGCATGAGGTGCTTCTGTGGAAGATTTGGCTTTTTTACGTATGTTTTCCACAATTTTTTGTGCTTCACTCTCGGCTGCATCACAAACATGATTATGCTCAGTCACTTCTGATATTTGTGATATTTGTCACATTTCTAGTATATTGTATCTTCACGCTCCTTGTCTTTATAAAAGAAATAACCATGAACAACAAGCTTCTTCTTTCCTTTTTCGGATTCTATAAAATGGAGAGGCATGATGTGCTATGTAGTGAAAATCTTTGTTAACTAGACCATTTATATTTCTTACTGAAGTAAGAAAATACACTGTTATTATTTTGAAACTCAAGCTAATTTGGTAATTTAGTGCATCGGCTGTTTCTAAACTACCTGTTTAGTATTAAAACCTTATTTGGTGATTTATTGCCTCGGTTATTTCATAACTACCAGTTTAGTATTCAAACCTTTATTTTATATGTGGCTGGTACAGTCTTGTTAATGATCTTTCCTTTTTCATCTTAGCTTAATTGTTGTCGGTGAATTGATCAATCACAATGTCGGTGAATTGTGCAGTCGATAAATTGAGCATGTCGATGAACTGTTGTCGGTAAATTGTTGTCGGTGAATTGTTGTCGGTAAATTCGCCGGATCCCGAAAAATATAGCCTTTTTTCTGGAATTAAAAAGTTTCAGAATATCAAAATATATGAGGTAATCATTAACTTATAACATTGAAGATATTGCAATTCATTCTTTATCTAAAAAAAAGATTTACTATAAAACAAAATATCCTAGGAAAAACTTTAGAAAAATTAGTATGTTCTAAATACGTCAAGTTTTATTTAATATTTCTGAATAAAGCGAATATATTCCAAATTTTGTTTTAAATCATTTCAACGCTTACTGTACGGTACAAGAGATAACCCATGAAAGAACAAAGATCCTGATATAGGTGCAACAGTTCTAATATTATTCGTAATTGTTCAAGAAAAGCTAAAACTGATATTTTCAAAACTAATGAGATATCTTCATCTTCTTCTGACAAGTCATCATTTATCATTGCTGCTTCTCCATTTGAACAGTGGCCACCGCAGACGCCACAAGCTCTAACACAAAAGAGCCCCTAATCTCTTCTACAGCTGCATCTCATTGTTTGGCTGGAACTGGTTCTCACTGTCCCTGCATCTGTAACATGCCGATTTCAGAAGTTCATCAGAGGCTCTATTGCCAATAAGCATCTTAGGTCATAATTTATGACTTCGAGAAAGTCCCCATCCCCCTTCAATTGGGCTTACCCGTACAATGTGCTTGTCGGAAAAATCTGGACTGCCATTCTTTTTCCAAGATATTTGTGATACCGATGGCCATTTTCATTGCCCCAATCCCTGATACTCTAATACTCTCAAATGAAGATCTTTTTAAGAATGGCTCAACTATTTCACTAGGAGTGGCCTATGATAGACTTCTTTCTCTGTAATTGTAAATTTTGGACACCATCACAGCCAGAACAAACATACTTCAATAGAAACTCTTTTCTTTCACATATTCGTATAGATTCAATGTTATATGGTCTTTTTTTCACCAGCTAACAAATAAAAAAGAAGTCTATCATAGCCCATTTCCTAGTGAAATAGTTGAGCCATTCTTTAAAAAAGAAGCTTCATGTGAGAGTATTAAAGTAGCAGGGAATGGAACCTATGGTATTGCAAATACCTTAGAAAAGGAATGTCAGTCCAGATTTTTCCAACAAGCACAAGCAAGGGAAAGAGTGCATCTCCAATTAATAATCTGGAAAGAAATGTATACTGAAATTTTAAGCCCAATTGGAAGAGGATGGGAACTTTCCGATGTCATAGTTATGACCTAGGATGGTTATTGGTAGTTTAGCCCTTGATGAACTGCTGAAATCGGCATGTTACAGATGTAGGGAAAGTGAGAACCAGTGCCAAACACCGAGATGCCGCTGTAGAAGAGATTAGGGGTTCTTTTGTGACAGCCTGTGGGTTCTGCAGTGGCCATTGTTCAGATGGAGAAGCAGCATTGATAAATGATGACTTATCAGAGGAAGATGAAGATATCTCATTTAGCTTTGATAATACTAGTTGTAGCTTTTCTTAAACAAATTACAGATAATATTAGAACTGTAGTACCTATGTCAGGATCTTTGTTCTTTCTTTGATAGCCTCTTTTACCGTATAGTCGTCGTTGAAATTGTTTCAAACATAATTTGGAATATATTCGCTATATTCAGAGATAGTAAGTTAAAACTTGACTTATTTAGTAATAGTTTTCTAAAGTTTTTCCTAGGATATTTTGTTTTCAAATAAATCATTTTTTCAGAGAACGAATTGTGTATTTTGATATTATATATCTTTTTTTTTTTTTTTTTTAACTTCTTTCCTAAGAATGACCGTTTTGTAGTTACATAAAGAACATTACATTTTTCCTTGTTCTATTTTGTAATGAATATAAGTCTAATTGCAATATCTCCTATATAATAATTTGAAGTATAACGTTTAAAGTCATATCACATGATGCATTTTGATATTCTGCATCGTTTTTCTTCTATGAACTTCTTTTCCAAGAATGACCGTTTTGAAGTTAAATAAAGAACACTACATTTTTCCCTGTTTGTTTTTGCGATGAATATAACAAATCTAATTGTATCTCTTATATAATTTGATGTATAAAGTTTAAAGTCACATCACATGATGTATTTTGATATTCTGCATCTTTTTTTCTTCCATGAACTTCTTACCTACAGAGAGAAAGAACTATTAAATCTGACACCAATCAAATTTTGAACGGCCATAGCAGCCGAACATTTAGGCATTTTGAGACGGGGTCACGGCGACTGAAGCATTGGATGTGTTTTTACTATTCCAAGTTTTATTCTTCTATTCCTTACTTTCAAATGAATTGCGGTTTCCAAGTTTGTTTTCGTTTAACCATTTTTATGGTAAAAAAAAAAAATGCTTCCATTTTGGCCATAAAGGAGGCCAAAAACAAATGTTGCCCACCCCTGAAGCACTCTTAAATTTTTTTATGGTGATACCAGACACAAACCCCTCCACGTTCCCGCAAAAATGAGATTCTTCGGAATTTTTTTAAAGATTTCACGCATTTTGCCTTAATTTTATGTTACTGAACAGGCCGCTCAACTCACTGTCTCCCAAAAGAATTATAACTAACAACATAAAATCAGAATCAAATCTAATAAATAAACTCTTAACAACAGTATCATTGTAAATATCAACAGAACAATAAACAC
Source organism: Macrobrachium nipponense (assembly GCF_015104395.2). Lineage (NCBI taxonomy): Eukaryota > Metazoa > Arthropoda > Malacostraca > Decapoda > Palaemonidae > Macrobrachium > Macrobrachium nipponense. Next base: position 116,930,401 of record NC_087202.1, read on the forward strand.
CAATACCATCAACAACAACAAAAAGTTGAAGTTAAAGTTTGGTGGTTTGGTAGTTTCAGTCCTCTGCAGACGTCAGCCGGGTAACCCCATCCCCCGACCATGACGTCACTCATGACAGTAACCATGAACCATCCGGTAGACAGTCTTACTATTCATCCCTTGACGGAGAGTGAATGCTGTCCCCGAGATTACGATGCTAACACGTTACCAACTGTAGTAGCCAGTAGTTACATTATTTACAAAAATTCTGTTGAGAGTATAAAATAAACCTCCACTGGAGTTTGTCTAACCATATGAGGTTAAGTTAATAATTTTTTTAGGTCCCAAACAAACAATTCGATTTATATTTATATATATAGATATAGATATAGATATATAGATATAGATATAGATATAGATATATATAGGACCTACGTTTCTTGAGCAATTCTTCAATGATGAAGGTTTTTTGGTCTTATAATGCTGCAGAACAGCATGCCAAAAAAAATGAAGAGCAAAATTGTGCCTGTTGCAATGTTACTCGTACTTCTTATTAAATTGAGTTCAGGTTGATAGTGGTGCTGTCTGCCATGGTATCTTTGGTGGCTTTAAAGCCATCGCATTGGGCAGGCTGCAGTTGATTACCTTGATACTTTTGCTGAGGAAATTTTAGAGGGTAATGGCTCGTGCAATATTGGGTAGTAATTAGTAATTTACCATACCCACGCTTTGTTTGAAGAATGAGGCGTCTGTAATATCTGCAGGGGTTCCAAGAGCATACCAGTTTCTTCAATGTGGAGTGTTGAGGCATAGGGGCTGAAGGCCTTTTGGCAAAGGCCCAAATATCCATTTCATAGACCTTCTTTTCTTGGAGAAGGCAACAGGGTTTGGATTATACTTGAGGTTCTGTGGTCTGATTTTGCCATGCTTTGCACGAATTCCTTTTTTCTCTCTGAGCATGTAAAGGTCTGTAGGGCCTGCTGTAGCCCGTGATGAATGGGGCTGTCAGAAAAAAGGCAAATTTCAGATGCGCATTTCCACCATCATGAAATAGTTCCCTAGGAAGTTTCCACCGATCATTAGAGTCTGGATATCAACAACAATGAAGTCCCTCCAGTGTTTTCCACTGTTAGGTGGCGTATGAGGTGTTGCATTGATGTGTGTGTATGATGCTATGGGTCTCCCATTTGCTGTCGTTCAAGCTCAGCTTAGGGTCTGGTGGATGGTGGAGTTTGTCTTTCAAATCTGGTAGTATGGACTTGAAGGCACGGTGTAAAGTTCTGGCACCTTCTGTAAAGACTTGACTTTGTCCCAGGATTGCATCACTGCCATATCCACTATCTTCACTGAGAGATATGATAGGAATGGGTGATATAGAAAACTCAGGTATGAAGAGCTGGTGTAGGTGTGGGTCCTCATAAGACAACCTCTCGCCTTGCTCATTCAACTATCATGATGAGAAGGAAGAGACTGTCTGGTATACCCTTAAAGACATACCCTACCATCTTTTTTTAACTTGTGATGTTGCAAAGGTGGAATTGCATATCTGAACTTTGATAAATGGGGCAGTCGTGTTGATTACTTCATCTTAGAATATCCTGTGGTATTTCCCACTACCAGATAATCTCAATAGCAGTGGGCATGGCTGTATCAAGTAACTGGTTCAATACAGCCCTTACTTGCTAAGGTGATATGTGAAAACTGTGCTAGCACCAAATTTTACAGAAAAATCCAATAAACAATGGGCGTCATTTGTACCAAGTATCAAGTCAATGTCCTTTATTTTATCACTACCATCAGTCAAATATTTATCAGCTAATTTGAAGCCTTTTTTGGCAAAGGCCCTGGCCACTTCTGAAATTCCTGGCAATGACAAATTTATATCTATGCTTGGTACACACAATGCATGTATTACACAAGCCTTATCATCAAAGTTGCACTTTAATTCAACTATCTTGGATTTATACTTCTTACTTGAATTAAAACCATTGACTGTTAAAGAAACATTATCTTCTAACACTTTCAACCTATTATCACATGCAAGTTTTTCAGTTACAAAACTGGTCTGACAGCCACAGTCCTTCAAACCTCTAACAAGGGCTCCATTCAATATTTCACAGGTAAAAGTTGGCAAAACAGAGGCGCCATCAGAGGTATGCAAAGCCTTAGTTATAATCATCACATCACTTGAGGTTTCCCTGTGTTTTGATTTACCAGCTTTTACTTCCTTGCCACCTCTCCCATTCACTTTTAGTTTTTCATCATGAGATTTTTCACCTTGATGATCACAAAAATGAAAAGTGCCAACCCTTACAAAAATAGCATTTCTTAAAGAATTTAAACTTGCATTTGTCAGTGGTATGTACAATGTTAGCACATTTCTTGCAACCATTAAGTTCTTCTAAGCGTCTCAGCTTATGCTCTGGTTCTTTATATTTTACACACTTATGTGCATGGTTTCCTGGCAAAGAATGTGCACCTTTCCTCGGAGGAAGAAAGCGGCGACAGCAGTACTAATTCTGTTAGTTTCATTATCCTCATATTTAACATTAACTGCAAGTGATGTAGAAGATTTTCCTCCTTGTCTCCCCCTTTCATTAAACTTTCTTGTGACGTCCATATAACGTTCAGATGCTTCAAAGAATTTTTCCTTTATCTCCTCAAGTGATGGACGTACATGATTAGTCACATTTACAAGCTGAGCTTTAAAGGACTCATTCATGCCTTGCCAGATGAAATACTGCAAAATATCATCGACTTTGATTTCCAATGTAGAAAAAGTTTGTTACATTAGTAATTTTTCCAATATAGGAAAATGGATCAGTACCGTACTCAAGCTACATTTCACTTAATTGCTTAGTTACCTTGAATTTCTGCAGCGAACGAGAAGCCAGTGCTTCTTTAAGCAATTTCTTAGCATCAGTATAAGTCTGCTTTGAAATTTCAAGATTCTCGAGCAAAATTGAGGCTCTGCCTTATACCTGTTGCTTGAGAAGTAATAGTTTATCCCTCTCAGTGTAAGAATATGTGGCAATAGCCGATTCAAACTCAAGAAATTTTTCAACATTTTCACTTTCGGTGCTAGCGTAAACCGGAAGTGGAACTACAGGACTCTTCAAGAGACTTCTTGTGGTCTCAGAATCCTTGGCCTCAGGCTTAGAATCCATCAATTGCAAAACAGCAAAACAGGTATTTAATTTATCTGAGTAATCATCACAATAATAATAATAAGAACTCCTCTTCATTTTTCCCGTCTCCATACAAAGACTTCTGGATTACAGTGTTAAGATTGTTCAACTGATCACTGTACGAAACCAGTTTAATTTGAACAGCCTTGCACTCAGTTTTATTCATACTTGTGAATTTATCATGTTCATTAAACAACCGCGTTACTTGGCCAAGAATATATTTACGAGTCTTTAATTCTACACTCATTTCAATAAAATTTAAAGGATAGACCATGGACCCACAGACAAACGAAACCCCAACCCGGAAGCTAACCAGACAGCAAAAACAGCACCTTACTTATGCCCCACGTTGGGCGCCATCTCGAAAAATTTATTACGTAATTGGAAAATTAATACAAAGAGTAATTTTCTTATTTTAATGAAACCTTCAACTATGAAATTGAATAAGATATAATAAGAAATTGAATAAGATATAATAAAATGGTTTCATGTATTGCTGCTCAAATTAAAACCAATGCTGTTGTTGCTGCTGTCGAAGATGATCGCCTTAAATGGAGGTCAAAGCGATGGTCAAGCATCTCCAACTTCCAATTACCATTCTCAAGAACCCCTAGACAAATATAAAATACCAAATACCAGTTACACTTTAAATGGTAATTTAAGCTATCGAAATCACTAATAAATTATTTAAACACAGGAATGCCATTCAAATAATGTATTGCATCAATAATGGGTTTCACTTAACACTATCAAATAATAATTACCTAAAGGCAATGGTCCACTTTGCGTATTAAGTCTATTACTTGTATACAACAAGCCAAATTTACAGTAAGGCCGAACGAATAACCACCTAAGTAGTAAAAACAACGAATGTAAATAAACGACTAATTAACATAAAAGTGGCAAATGAGAAGATACCAAAATATGATACAACACTTAAATTATCTAACCAGCACAAAGTAACTGAAGATAAAATGAATCTCTTAAGTATGACTGGGAAATTATAATATGGCAATCCCGTAAAAATTGTAAATGATATAAATATTATCCAAGGGTATATTTATTTGTTGGGGCTAAAAAGCAAAGCAAGGGACTTTCATTATTAAATGAACTATGGATTATAAATCATAAAATTTAAATGACCTTTAAAAATGATGACGTACCTCACAACCCATACTGTCCGTGTATGCTGTTTGTAAATGCAACAAATCACAATTGCTGTGCTGGCTCTTGATAAGGCTTCCAAGTAGAAGGTAACGTAAGATGCGGATCCATGGTACCGATCACTTATTTTTTCACCATGACGATAAAGAGGTAAGTAAATCCAATGTTGTCACTGGTGAAATTGGCTAAGAACTGCCTTCATTTTCATTAAAAGCCGTCCACTTCTCCTTTCTGTAAGAAATGTATAACGAGCAGCAAATCTCTTCAACGACCCAAACCATCTTAATTTTTAACAGGTTATTAAGGAATTGTCATCATTTTATGTAAACAAAAAATATTTAAATACTAAAAATGCAAGCTAAAAATAAAAGCAATCATTTACAAGCTTACCAAATTACCATATTAAAAAAGAAACAGAAAACAAAAAATAACTTAAGTGTTATTTTTTCAACAGATGCGATTGACGCATAAGCACATGAATGTGATGATGTTCTGTGATGATTGGCTGCCAAACATGGCAGCAAAGCTCAAAGCTTACATAAGCATCATCTGCATACTATACTAGTTTCTTTCCAAGAGCAACAATCTTGTTACCTACACGTAAAGACTTGCATTACCTAAATTCCTAAATGCTATGCTGCTGTAAGACTCTAGACATGATAGGTAATCTTTTAACTGGATTCAGAGAACCCTTTAAGATTATAAATATTTCTAGCCCTTCGCCAGTGGGCGATTTAAAGGGGGACGCACCTGGTCACGTGCGCACCCCCCCCCCCCCCCTAAACCCCCATTGATAGAATAATGTGTAAATCTTAAAGCTATAATTAAAAAAAACTTATGACTCTCTTAATAATTTACCCAAAGTATTTCTGATGCTACGAAACTGAAATGATTTGAAGTAACATTCACTCTCACCTTTCAACATCTGTCCCAAGAATGCATGAAAGATGCAAGTGGCATGACAACATACAAAATTAAGAATATTTTATGCAATGAACAACAAAATAATATTTGAAGATTATGCTTCTGACTCACTTTACACAGTTTCTAACTCCATCGAGTCCCGAAGTTTGACCGCGATTAGCGTAGCGTCGAAGAGACTGGATGATCAGATAAATCGCTTCTGGCTTTCGGATGGATCCAAAGTAGAAAACTGAAGGTCCTCTCAGCTGAGCGTTCGTTAAATGTCTGCGCCTCTTCACTGCTCAGAGACTTCTCCTTTGATTGCTGTGTCAAAGTACATCGACTACAATACGCCGTGGTTTATCTCGATGTTTGCTTATCTGCAAATATTAAGAGATTTTAATACAATGATCCGACGGAGATATTGCGTTTTTCACAGCTCAGCGATTGTTTTCCATGGACTCCAAGGATTGTGCCTCTCGAAGGAGTTCCATCATATCTGTTTTTAGCTGGATATGGTCAGCAATTTTGTTTTATCTTGACAATAGAAAAATTAATCTTACAGATATAAATTTATCATTAAACCTACAACAAATAAGTTCTTATGTTGAATATATGCGGAAGAGCATGGTAGGAAAGTAATGGTTAAAAAGAACTGGCAATGCTTCAAATACTGCTCAAAACTGGCATTGGTCAAAAGCTTAAAGGTTAGCCAATAAAACAATATCCATTGAAAAATGATGAAATTTAGGCCTTCACAGTAACCACGCGGGCACAAGTTCTGCTGCCGTTGCAATTGTCTTCATAAATAATCAATAGAAATATCAAGGGGAAAAGGCAGCCAATTCAGTGTTATACTAGACATTAAAACGAAACTATTTTGAGTAGGGTGATGTTCCAAAGTTCGGTCGTCCAATTACCGTCTTCAGCATATGCGATTGGTATTTATCTGATGCTGTAATCATTTTTGGCAACAGTATTATTAATGGTACCACTAATATCATACTGTATTCTCACATTCGTTTTTATATTTAGAGTACTGTTCTGGACTTTCTGTTAATTGCTTCTCGTCACAGAATGAAAGCAAAGAATTAGAATCGAAACAGTGCTTTTCAGAATAATGATAGTCGGAACAGGCCTGTCAGAAGAACGATAATCAAAATCAGAAGGATAACTTTACCGTCATGCCAAAGAGAACAGTAGTCAAAACATTGCAATGTCGATTGAAACAGTGACTTGTCAGGAAAAATATTCCTAAGTAAAACAGGTGCTGTCTGTCAGGAGAATGACAGTCTTAACAGTGTCTTTCAGAGGAACGATTTCGAATGGTGCCTGTCAGGAAAAAAAAATCATCTTTCAGTGCCTGCTGGTTGAATGACTGCTGAAACAGTGCCGCCTACCAGCAAAACGATGATTAAAAGAAAGGAAGCTAGGAAAATGGTCATTGAAACATTGTTTATCAGGAGAATGATAATCAAAACAGTGCCTTCAGCAGACTGAGAATCTAAATAGTCAGAGATACTAATCAAAGTACTATCGCATATCAGAATAATCATGATGAAACGAATGCATGTCAGGGGATTGATAAGTGAATACCAAAAGGACAATAATTGAACCAAACGTTACAAGAGGAAGATAATCAAAATGGAGCCATGAGGAGAATTATCATTGGCAGTGTCCGTTAAGTGAATGAATGATCAAATGCAATGCCTGTCAGTAGAATCTGCCGGGAAAATTATATAGAAACAATGCTTTGCTTATAAAAATATTTATTAGTTACAGTGTGGGGAATGATAATCAAAAAGGTTTGTCGAGAAAATTATAATCGAAACAGTGCACTGTAGTGTTGAGGACAAAAACCGGCAGTCCCAGTCAGGAGAACGATTACCTAAACAGAACCTGCAACAGAATGATAATGAAAAAATGCCTTTCAAGGAGAGTGATAAATGAAATAGTGTTCTCCGGGAGAGAGATCATTGAAAAATGCACGCGAAGAGGGCAATAACTGAATGAGTACCTGTCAACAGGAAGATAATCAAAATGAAGCCTGTCAAGAGAAAGATAATCACAGCAGTGCCCGCCGAAGGCATGGTAATCTAAAAAGTGCTCATTAGGAGAGTTATAATCGAAAACTTCCTGTTAGGAGAATGATAACTGTAACATTGCTTGCCCAGAGAATGAAAATAGAAGTAATGCATGACGAGAGAAAGGTCATCAAGTAAATGACACTGAACAGTGCATGTCCGAATGGAAATAAAAACTGCATGTTACCATGAGATTGATCATAGAAACACTGCCTGTCAGGAGAATGTTAATCAAAGTAGTGTCTGTCTGGAGAATTATAATAATAAAGTACTTGTCAGTAGAGTGAAACTCAAACAGTGCTTGTCAAGAGTACGATAATCGAAACATTACCTTTCACGAGAATGATAACCAAAACAAAGCTTGAAAGGAAAACAATAATTCTAACAGAAAAAACGACAGGAGTAACAGAAACAGTGTCTAACAGGAGAGTGATCACGAACGAAAATGATGACTGAAACGGAAAACAGAGCTTAATTTAAGGAAAATGGTAATTAAAACAATCAGGATGATACTCCAAATAGTATCAGTCAAGTGAATAACAATCAAAACAGTGCCTGCTATGAGAATAATAATTGAAACAGTTATGATTATCATGAGAATGATAATCATAACTGTGCCTGTAAGGAGACATAATCAAAACAGTGCCTATCAGGAGAATAATAATTGAAACAGTGCTAATCATGAGATAGATGATCAAAACAATGCCTATCAGGAAAATGCTGATCAAAACGGCGGCTATCAATAGAATAATAATTAGAACAAAGTCTGTTAATGTCAGAATGTTAGAATAAAAAGGATAATCAAAACAGGGGCGTAGGAAAGATGATAAACAGAACAGTGTCTGTAATGAGAAGGATAAAATAATCAAATCTGGCATGAGAGAAGGATAAAAATGGAAACAGTAATAATGAGGACAGTACTGGAACAGTAGTACCTGGCAGGAGACTCACAATCAAAGCAATGCCTGTCAAAAGAATGTAACTGAAGTTTTGATAGGAGAAATGGTATTTCAGTGAATCCACCTTAAAGTAGCAGGAAACTCTTGTCTGAGGAACTTTGATATCCACTATTAGAAAAAGGCAGCAGAATCACATAACCCAACAGTATAATTAAACTTGCTAACAGGATCGTGTCATGCACCTAACATACTACATAACATACAGAGATGAATATTCATCATAAAATAAGTGACAAAGAAAAACACATGAGGTAAGCGCTCATGCAAATTGCTGGGAAAAAATTTCTGTAAGAATTTCTTAAAGAAGACCAGATACCAAGGCTCGTATACCATTTGGTGTAAGAAGTACAAAGGCAACAATGACACCACAAATCCTGAAGCTTATTGCAAACCAAAGGAATCTTTCACATAAATTGATCATTACTGTCTAAAACACGCATAGAAAAAACTACTAAATCAGCACTGATTCTGTCTCTCTAGGATTTGACAATGTAGATCTGTTCTACTTTACCTCTGTAGCCTATCACCCCATTGGACAAAGAATGCAACCAAAGCTATGCATATTAGATCATTCCTTAAACAGGGTGGTTATGTAAAAAGAACTAAAAATTGAAACAAAAATGCCAGAATAGAAGCATAAAGGCCTCTCAACACAAAAAGAAAACAACTTGAAACCTATTGTCTTTGTTTTCATAGATTAGAACATCGTTTATCATACAGTGATCATCTCCAGATGAAAATGGAATAAACGTGGATCAGGCAGTTGTAAGTATAACCATGGTGGCTTCAAAATAAAGTAGAAAAGTGACAATGGTGCATTTGTGCTAGTATTTCCTTACCTAGTTACTTCACATAAATTTAAAGGGCGATGTATGGGAAAGCACTTGACGGCATAATTATGAGACGATACATATTGCCCGAAAACTTTTCTCAGTGGTGCTTAGCACGGGTTCTTACTTCCAAAGCACCCTGTAATAGAACGAGGTACATTTTGGGTAATGCTATCCATAAATTCCTTAGAAATGTTATACATTATACCAACATACCATCAATGTTAACATTTTTATTATTATATAATATCAATATTATAAGTTATTAGTATCATTACTATGACGTCTAATTAGAAATCATTATAGTAACAAACACCGGAGCTCAGTGTTCCGAGACGAACAACTTTTTTCAGTACCCAATTTTTCATTAGAAAACCATTTGTTACTTCAAGTTACTATCGAATCACCTCATACTTCTCGTATATATGAATATATACACAATCTAGCTTCAGGAAAAGCTGTCGGTGACGTCACTGGGCACTTGGTACGTGTCTTGCCTCAATAGCAACTTCATTTAGCTCTTTCGAACTTAGAATAAAATGATGGAATGGTACAAAAGGATTGATGATACGCTTCCATCACCATTCCAAATCTCTATTGGTTTAGTATTGTTCAGTTCTGAGCGATATAGTACAGTACTGCTTACTTTAATGTGTATAAATTCTTTATAAATTACAATAGCATAGCATGATAAAGTAGAGCAAAACAATGAGTCTCTATAAACGAGAACATTGAAATCACGTTGCTTAAAGTAGAGAATGGGAAAGTTTGCTATTTTAGTACTGTATAGCTTATATTGATATTAACATAATTTTTAGTGGCAGTGGTCATCGTTGTACAGTAGCATAAACTAGTAATAGCAGAAATTAAATTTTTGGTGCTAATAGTATATGAAATAATGTAGTACTCCACAAGGCAAATTATTTATAAACCTGACCTGATCAGCCCAAGCATGAAAGTAGGCCTATTTAACCATCAGTGGGAACATTAACTTCTCTGATAATTGTTTACAAACTAGTTGGAAAGTTCGCTCCATCAATAACTACGTAGTGTTCATGACTTCCTAAAACCCAAGTACTTATAGATTTCCTAAACTTCTTTTAAAAAGAACGGAAATAAACTCCCTTCATCCGTAACTTATGGGATTATAGAAGAGGCTCCGTTGTAATGAACTTAATTTGGGTTTGTGCAAACCTCCCATGATAGACAGCAGAGCACCAGCACCTCAATCATTATTAAAAACTTATTTGTGCTGTATATCACTGGAAGCTCCCTAGTAAATCCAATAAGCTTTTCACTTCCTCAAAGAATACTTGGAACTCGGATTTGCACCACAGTTCCATAGGAGTGGACAAGACGGAAATCTGAATGTAGTTTCATAACATTTTAATTATTTCATGTTTAAGTTAGAAATGGCAAAAAAAATCTTTTCGTAGAAGGCATGCAAAAGATATTACCAAGAAAACTACCAGCTGTTGCACTGCTTAGTGTTAATCTCAAATGATGCACAGTAGCATCTCTGTTCATCACCGTGAGGCGATTTTTGAGCGCAAGACAATTGAGCGCCGACAAATGAGCGCCGACAATTGAGCGCAAGACAATTGAGCGCAGTAACATTTGGGCGCAGACATTTGAGCGCCAAAAATTTTTATTTATTACACGTAAATTATTTCAAAACAGATTATAAAAGGGAACAAAATTACTGTTTTAATCTTTATTTTTTATGACATGTAAAAATTATATCCTAACAAAATAATGTAAAAAACAGAAATATGACGGCTTAAATTATTAATAATATTGAACGAAGATATTCTAGTCGGTCTCTTGTAGAATATCGCAAAAAAATTTTGATATAGCCTTATTAACTTTTAAATATTTACTTTGCTTTCCATCTACATGCTGCCCAGTATCTATTCTGATAACTTTATTTGATGTATGATTTTGTTCAACTCTTAAAATATCAATGAATTTGTAAATTGTAGGATGCATATGCCTTATTGACATCTGCATTGCCCAATGCCACCCTTCTAACGAATTATTTGTACGCGGATGTTCACCGACAACACTTTTATACACACTCCAGACGCTTGTAGGAAAAAAAAGCATCTCTTCTTCCTCTCCTGCAAGGTCTTCCTATCCAAGTGTCTTCAAAGTAAAAGACTACTTCAGGATGCAGATTAATTTCGGTCTCCTGGATGATTCGCCTTGATGCATCATTTTCCTTTTAGAAGGCTTTGTTGAATGTAACGACTGGTTTTAACGATAATAACCAAACAATTATAATAGTTAAACAACAAATAAACAGCGTTGTTAACTATTCCTAAACCCACAGAATTTGAAAAATACGAGCTAATTTTAACGATAATAACCAAACGATTGTAATAGTCAAACAATAAATAAACAGCGTTGTTTGGAATACCTAAACGGATATATATATATATATATATATATATATATATATATATATATATATATATATATATATATGTATATGTATAGTATATGTATATGTATATGATATGTATATGTATATATGTATATGTATAGTATATGTATATGTGTATATATATATATATATATACATATATATATATCATATATATATATATATATATATATATATATATATATACATAACTATATATATATATATATATATATATATATATATATACATACATACATACATATATATATGTATGTATGTATATATTTCTAAACATTTTGTCTCTGAAGTTCTTAATTTTCTTTCATACCTATTTTGAAAATACGGCGCTCAAATGTCGGCGCCCAAATGTTACTGCGCTCAACTGTCTTGCGCTCATTTGTCTTGCGCTCAAAAGTCGGTGAACAGTTCATCACATTCTGTTTGGATGTCTGAAGGAATTTGACAGTTAGTGATCGAATAAAGTGGGTCCCAAAGATGAGAGACTTCAAGTTACAACTAAAACTAAAGCTATGCAAAATGTAACATCTACCAGAAGTTGTCAATACCTTCTAAGACGTGAGCAATCTCTGCACATGTGCAAATTTCTAAAGATTGCATACTTTGACTGTTGCATTATTGGGGAAATTGATTTTATCATCTTTGGCTGTTTGACTTAATTACCTCTTCCTTTTTCTCTCCATCTTTTTAATAAGTAACTCTTTGAAACATGGCCCTTTTAAGTAACTTTGTCCAGTAGTGCTGTATGAATTCACGAGTGACCATGGCAAGTGTTTTGCAAAGAGTGTTTTCCCTGTTTTCAAGGAAGCTTTTGGCTGTGGTTTGAGGATTATGGAATTTCTAAGAGGCTGCTGGAATCAGACATGTTTCCTTTGCTTACATTTATTATAACAATAGTGGTATTACATTACACGACAGATCTATAATTGTAATTCAGAGACAGATTGCTCATAAACATAGACAATAGACACTTAAGACCTAAGTATTACAGTATCAAGCTGTATGCAGCTTTGAGAAAGGCAAAGTGCATAGTTCTTCAAATTAAATCCATTTTATTGGGAAGAAAATTAAAATAACTCCAATTTATGCAAATAAAATAAACATAAATGATGAAATTTAATGAACTCTAATAAAAATAAATTAAATCAAATATAAAAAATTCGAAATTATCAAAATCAAATTAACTTCTAGTTCGGAAAATTAAATACATTCCATTTTACGGGGAAAAAATCAAATTATGAAAATTAAATCAGCCCCAATATTTCGCTACACAATTTAGTATGTTACCTCCAGGTTATAAAAACAAAATTAACTCCAAATTATGAAAGTCAAATTGGCACATATTATGAGATTCAACTCCAAATTATAAAAATTCAATGAACTCCAAATTACAAAAATGAAATCAATCCAGTTAACTTAAGCTGATGGATATTGAGGGTTAATTGCAGATCTACCACAGAAGAGGTGCAAACTAGATTAGATGTTTATGTAAGTATGCAAGTTGCTAGAATATTGTTAACTTTGGTTAAATACTATAGTTGTGCACTTTTCTACATCTTCAAATAATCTCTGACGTTAAAATGTACACATACACATATAAATGTTAATACATATTAGTACAGTATACGTATAAGAATATGATCATGCAAGTGTATTAAAGCAACCAATCCTGTTCACTGCACGTTTGCTTTATAGCTGTAATGCCCAACAAAAATGAATATATGAATATATGAATATATGAATACATATGCCCACATACCAACGCTGCGCTCAATTGGGGGAGATGAAATAACCGATTACAAAAAATACTAATTCCGCTCCAAGAAAATATCTCATCATGCGCATCTTTTAATCTTTATTACGATACGTTGTTTTTCTCACATGCAAGTTTCCAAAATCAATTGATGCTTTTCTATAAATTTACACTGCACGGAAAAATTAAAGCAAATTCGTTATCTTATGTTTGACCGTCATTGAAAAATGTAATAGATAATCATTACACTAGTAACTGGCTGGGTACATTCTAGTTAACAGAATGTAAACATGGTGCACCGTATTTCAATTGCTTTTGTTTGAAGTGAATATTAATTTTGAAGATTGGGTAATATACCTTCCGCTGGCATTGCACAGCCAATATATTTTGACCATATAAGTTCCATGAAATTTCATTCGATAAACATTCCGCGCTCAAGATTTTAACTAAGTAATGAATGCGTCAAGTTGAAAGTAAATCTGCAGTATGATATCAGATAAAAACGAAGTGAAGAGTTGATCGAAACTGAAAGGTCACGATATACCATACCTGCCTAAGAAACTCACTTCTGGGTGTCGTAAAATACGCCACATGCTTCTTGCATAGAAGAACTTGAATTTCTTTTTTTTCTTTGCTTTTTGCCAAAATAATGATCGGTTATGTCAGTTAGCCCCACATTGAACGACAATAATTTTACATGGTCAGCAAGACCTCGAAGGACCCCGAGGCTGCGTGGCCAAAGAGCCACACGTACTCGTCATCCGTGACGGGCATGCAGACGAAGATGGAGACCAAGTCGTAGTCTCCGACGGGTACGTCCAGACAAACGTCTATGTCAATATCGGCGTCCAGGTACATCCTGAAGAGTCTCAGAAGCCTACGGGCCAGAGCGTAAGACCGCTCCAAAAAGTAGGAGCGCGGAGCCAAGAAGCGCGGGAACGAGCGCTTCTTGAAAGGCCTCTTCTTAAAAAAACGTTTTTTGAATTGCTTCTTGACAGATGCCGCTGGCCTGAACATTTTGGAGGAGGGTCTTTATCTGGACTTCTCTCTTGGGGAGTTACTCAAATTACCTGAAAGTGGAAGATTTCGTTTTATGTTCTCACGTCATATGGAATTAATTCCGGACAGGTTTTTTTTGCTATTTTGCGAGTGCTTGTTATCAATCGAAAACCCCATTCCTGTTCAGATCCCAAAGCGGAAAAATAAGGAATTCGTTTAATGTCTCTAAGTACTCTGTATATTCAGCACAATGCCTAGGGATAATCTAAGCAAACTAGGTCTTTATAAATTATATGATTGTGTAAACCAATGATATACCTTCCCATCACCAAAATCTTAACAGCACATGAGTTACTGAAGACCAAAATTATTTTTGTGTCTTACATAATCTAAAAGTCACTCCTGAAATTCGAAGCTTCGTCAAGTGTAAATGTGGCTGAAGTTAATGAGAAATGAAAGACGACGGGCAAATTTTACAAACGAAAATAAAACTTACCTCCAGAAAAATCCGGTGACGAAAATATGGCAACGCGTTCTGACTATAAATCTTATTTTCGATGCTTACACCTGTAGGATCCTGAAACGTGAAAGAGAATTGTTAACAACGTCAAATTTCACTGAAAAAAAATGTCAAATAAATTATGGGTTAAGTATACTTCTGAGTTGAAGGCTCCGAAATCTGTGTTACGCTTATGAAAGTTTGAAGAGTCTAAAAAAAACATCCTTTGTAAATTTTATGTATAAATTCCTTTGTTACCAATATTCAATGGGCGAGTTACTTACGTTAATTAATTCATGCGAAAATGATTGATTTCTACCTAACAAGTGTCATTTCCAGAAAGGAATAATATTTCCCTGTCCCCTACTCTTTTGACTTTCTCTGATAATTACCGAATTGAAAACTGTCCAAATATCCAATATTGTGTTTAATTTTCAATGCCGCACTATTCAGTTTTAAATCCTCAAACTATACGATCTGGTTATTTAAGAATATTAAACTTCCGATTTTCAAATTAGGATATGTTATTAGGATAGGTACCAAAATGCTGTTAAACCTTAGAATTTCAAAATATTAGTGTTAAAACTTCGATTCTCGCGAGGAATAATAACTGCAAATCAAGTATTAAGTCGTGGCGTTCCAAACTTTGTAATATAATACTAATAGCAATAAACTGTTTCACTTTGAACCGGTAGTTATTGGTTTCACGGGACAAAACGATTACTATTATTTCACTAATGAAACAAGATGTTTCCCCAATTGAATCACAATTAGCTCTTTCGAATCGTGAAGATGGAGGGTCCAGGAGAGAGAGAGAGAGAGAGAGAGAGAGAGAGAGAGAGAGAGAGAGAGAGAGAGATACTCAGTCTAATTCACTTTCTTCACCGAATCCCCACTCAGTCACAAAGTTGCAGCTTGCTGTCAGGAAGTAGAAAAAGCCGATATTGTGACATTAAAGCACTAGATAGGTAGACACAAAGATAATCAATATAGAAAGAACTAAGCTAAGGTGGAAAATGACTACTTTTTCCATAAATCTAGAAACTAAAACCTGAGATGAGAAACTGCTCGGCTGTATTCACCGATGGATGTCGGCTAATGACAATCGAAGTTCCCGTCAAGTGTCTCCAGGCCTCCTTTTATACCGAATTTCTTGTTTAGAATTGGCATTAACTGGCAACCTCATCCCAAGCATGATTCTCTCTTGCCTGCTTTGATAACCCGTCATAATGGCCCATTCCGGATGGTAACACGATTATAAATCGTTCCTTATCTTGTTCCGTAGATAATTCATGACAAATTTGGCGATGTACATTCGGAACAGGGTAATGCCGTGACTAATCTTGTTACTAAGCTCCGTTTATCGAACAGAGTCGGAGTCGATTGTATCTTTCATTCGAAATGTGAAGCAAATCTCGAAGTACGTATTACTGGCATTGGGCTACTCTCCTCCTTCGTCAGTTCTACGCATTCCAGTGATATTGCAAAATGTACTATGTTTGCATTTACTGTAAAATAGTAATATTATTCTCAAGATTTATCCATTTATTGCTTTACTCATTAATGCCCGGGTAAGGCCTGGTTTACCTTCTAATTACCTTTCAGTTTCTCGAAGTATGTTTTATTATAGTTAACTGATAGGCTTTGCTACTTTGACTCATTTTTGTTAAAGAATTATTGCCATTTTCCCCTCAAGAGCCCCGCAATTTTCATGGATATTTCATGGATATCCTGCAGGATTTGTCACCTTCTTGTGTCTATCACGGGGTCCTAGAAAAGGCCTAAACTTAATTTTGTATTTATTTATTTATTGACAACATCACTCCATAAAAAGTTCAATTGATACATTTTTTGTCTACGGACATATAAGACAAATTTATTGTTTGTTAAATAAAAAAAAATATAACCGTGACAATGCAAAATTTCTAACTAAAACTAAACAAAAGGCATTGACATAAATTACTAATATGATAAAGTTATTGGCCATCATAATGTGAAGACGAATGCATAATATCAATACATGGAACAATGGCAGTTATGCAAGTGGAAAGTCGGTTTCAATTTCTAATAAAAAATAAGACAACATTTCTTACTTCATAATATAATAACAATAATAAAACTCATAAAGACACCCTGTAAACTTACCTGGGACGTTAAACTGTGGTGCGTCTTGACGGTCGAAGGCAAAACCGTGTGTAACATTGACTCAGGAGCGGATTGCAATAACACTTTCTCTTGGTCTTCGAGGTTTGCTCTCAGAGTTTCTCTCAGAGTTTCTCTCAGAGTTTCTCTCAGAGTGGCATTACTTCCTAAGAACTGAAAGATCTGGCCTACCACTGCTCAACCTTATATATACAGTATATGTAACTCACAGTAACTAGCATGATAATAGTAAACAATATAAAAGTAAACATTGATATAAAAGTAAACAATGACAAAGATAAGCAAAGGAATATTTTGTTCATTGCAAAGTACATTGGAGATTAACTACAGATAGTGACTAACACCTCCTAGATACAAAACACGAGATAAAATACTAAAACAAAATACTAAACAAAATGTTTAATGCAATAACAGTCATGATATGCGACGCTTGAAGGGGTTGGGGTGTTTCGCTCTTGTTTTACAACAACATCGAAAAATTCTAACAAAGAGGACAAAAATGTTTTATAAGAGCATAAACCTCTATTTCAAGGTCAGAGTGAATTTGTGCGCTGCGAAAATTGGCGGTCTTTAGAGAATAATCTACAAATCTGAAGCAAAACATCTCATGGAAACTACAGTTCTATATACAAAATCTGATATCCTGAATCCACAAATTCACTCCGTACTGAAATGATGCCAGATTATAAAAATGAGATTAACGTCTAAGACGCCACTTTCTAGATTAAATGTCAGCTCTATAAATTACGATATTAAATATGAATAGAATCACAAACAAAAATTTTTAACTTGTCAAAAGTCATAATTATCAAAATTACCATAGGGTTTTAAATTTCCAAATCATAATTTATTGAAATTTTAAAAATCAGAAAATGGATTAAATTTACAAAATCAAAATCTACAAGTTCACGATCAAAATTTTCTAGAATTACAGTTCAAAATTTTATAGAATTACATCATCTAAATTTATACAAATTGCATAAATTATCAAATTTCAGTCAAAATTTATAAGAATTTAAAGATCAAAATTTACCGAAAGTACAAAATCCAATATGATATCCCTTCTCCGCCCTCTTCTCACGAAAGAAATAAGCATGAGATTTTTTGTTTGTTTTCATCTCCTCCATGTGGTGTTCTCTCTCTGTCTCTCTCTCATGGAATTCCGAAAGGACACATTAGTCGTCTTCTAAATTCCTTTCAAGTTTTACCTTGGACTTGAAAAATTAATGAAGAAAGCTTTACTCTCTTCCTCTTTCAAGACAATATGTCGCAAATTTCAAATATCTCCGGTTAGATTCGCTGAAGCCAGTTATATAATTTTCAAGATAGCTTCAGTCCCAGAAACACTACAGCGACCTTCTTTCATGAAAACTTTGCGTATGGAAATTTCATGGAGAGAGAACGATCAGTAACCGCGGTGCACATATTGTAGAGATCAACAGTTCTTTTGGAGATACTCATGATAGTCTTAAGTAGCGAACCTTTCTTCATTGACAGAGGCTAGGCGAATGTTTGCAGACAAAATTCCTATATTTATGAGACTCAGAACATGAGATCATCAGATGAGTGATGAAGTTCAACCTTAGAGTTAGTTGGTCAACGCCAGTCTTAAAATGTTGGAAAATAGTGCAGATCAATACGCACATCTAACGAGATACGTAATTAGGTAAATTGAAAAGATAGGTACAGCGAGATTCCAAATTTATCCTAATTCTTTAGTTTTGTGGAAATGGAAATGAAATAGAAACTAGAAAGAACTTTGAAAGTATTTCTGGCGCTGATCAACAGTTGTTAGACTACTCTACTCGAGGGCGTTAGTAACTTACTCTAAGACTCATAGCTGGATAGCGGTCAGTGTAACCCATTTCCAGATGCATTCTCCCAGAACTTCATCTGTATGTCAATCGACTTTGACCAATCATGCGACAAAACTTACTTCAGTATCAGGGGTTAATTTACCTTGTCCGTGTGCGATGCAAATCGCTTCTCTTGAGGGTGGGATCTGTACGCATCACTGAAAGGTTACAATGACTATTAACGTCTACTTACTCTCGAATTCTCTTCACCGGATCTTTGTCACAGGCGCGCTTGGTAATACGGCTCTCCTTCAACACTAACAGTCTATGTACAATGTGGCTTCCTGCCCTTGGACTGAGATTGGCATAGCTTCCCCTAGATTTTCAGACGCACACGTACAAAACGTCGTAATTGCTTGTCTTGCACGCATCCAGTCTAGAAAAACTAAGGAAGCGACGTGTTTGTTCTTCAGTCAGGTGTGAAACCGTCAAGAGCAGGGAAGTCTTCTAGGTCGCCACACACTAATCCTAAAACTAGATGACACTCCTAAAGCCCGCATGGAATACAGATTCCAGACAATACACAAAAATGGAAAGAATTTTTCAGAATGCCCCAATTGCAAAGGGTTTCCCAAGTCCTGTTCTGTATTAATGGTGGGTCTACGTAGATTCATGGATATCACTTCTCGTTACCTTGTTTTATTACTCGTTTTCCCCGTCATTCAATCCCTACCCCCAATCCCTCACCCCACCCACAATCCCCCTGTACAAAATACATTGGAAAAATGCGTACTATATAATTATTCATGCTTGGTGGAAAAGAGATAAAACGATCTGCTGTCGTGATCCACCAAGTTAGAAAATTTATATATGTATGTACGCATATAGCCCCACAATGTCTCACACTGGATAGTCATATTAGTAAGAACCATCCCTGGAGAAATCATCCCCATAACTAATTATCACAGCCTACAAAATTGCATGAACTTCAGTGGTCCCCCGAAAAATATCACCGGTTAAGAAGTCTTACATCACACCTACAAAGACAAATAGATTTTATTTTATTTTTTTACTGATTTATACAACTGTTTTAGCGGGACATTTCAGACTGGTTATCTCAGGCACATTTTGCAAAGAAAATATGAGGATTATTTGAGCACTCACGTTCCTTCATAAGTTCACAAAGCTTTCCAAATGATTTGTCTAGACTGAAAAGACCTGGTTTGCCGAAACTTGAATGGACTCGATTGAGTAGTTTTGGTGAATGAAAAGACCTGGTTTGCGCAGTTGAGTAGGTGGTGAATGAAAAAGACCTTGGTGCATTTGCAAGACTTGAATTTTGGTACTCGATTGAGTAGTTTTGGTGAATGAAAAGACCTGGTTTGCAGAAACTTGAATGAACTCCATTCATTTGATAATCAGACCTGGTTTATCCGAAGCGTTTTGTTGTCTCTAGGAAATCTGCAGAAGTGAAACGAATGGTCTCCAGCCAAGCTTCTTCCTACGAGATGATGATGAATGCCTTCGAAGGTACCATGAAAGTTAGGAGTGACTCATTGAAATCTGAAAAAAAACACTTTCAATGCTCCCTTCGAGTTGATTCAGGCCAGGTTCTCTGAGGTGGTCTATGATTCGTGGAGAATAAAAAATGGAATGAACTCGTTCCAGGGAACCTGAAACTTGATCATCTGGTTTCAAGAAGTTTGAGCTGCTTCCTGGAAGCTTCTTCAAAGCAAACGCTGATTGGGGTGGGGGTGGGGGGGGGGGGTGAGGAGCGGCGGGCAGTGACTCGCATGATATCAGAATTGAAAGTTACACAACTGGTATCAAGAAACACTACCTTGCTTTCAAGTTTTGGCAGACCAGAAATCTTCTGTTACGGACCTATTGCTGATGGAAGTGGTCAATGATCCGGAAGAAAAGGAAAATGAATGGAACGTCCACACCTGTGGGTCCAAAAGTACTTTAAATGCTTCCTCGAAGCCTCTTCAGACCAGATGTAGATGAGAAGGATCAGTGACTTATGAAGAATAAACCGACGCAACTGGTTTCAAGAAACCTGAAATCTTTCCCCAAGTTTCTTGATACCTGTTGTTGATGGCATTAACTGTATAGAGTACACATATTGAAAAACACAATAATAAAATGACAAAAAAAAAAAACAACGGATGTGAAGGTGATCAATGATTTAAGATGGAAGTGGAACCAACATCTAATTTCAAGAAACTTGATTACCCCAAATTCAAGCTTCTTCAGACCAGATGTTAATTAATGAGGTCAGTGAGTGTTTTGAAAATGAGAACGGGCAAATACCTTAACCTGAAGAAGCTTTGAACTTCGTTGAAGTTATTTCAAACCGTGAGCGAGATAAGTTGTAAATACTGTAGTTTGTGAGAGATGAGAAGCAACTGAAATTACTCAGACAAGAACTATAACAGTGTGTTCAGAGACCTTTTCAAAATTCATGATAATAAAACACATTAATAGTACCTAGGAATTGCTAAATGGAATTCAGCATCAGGTTTTGGAAAAACTGGCTTTATGAATCATGGAAAATTAACTTTGGTGATCAATTTTCACATCAAATTAGAAAACAACAAAACTTTAATGTTGATGAAATTCACTCTAGTTTTAATGTTTATTGATTAGTTTCTCTTTTAAATCGACCTGAAAAAAATTCATAGTAAAACGGGGTTATTGATAAACTTGGTATGGTTCTTCGTAGGAAAATTTTGAAAAATGATACACATGTCCTAATTTAAGTGCGAAAAGTGGAATAGGACTAAGTTCAAGAAGTTGGACAGGCACGTGAAAGGATACCAAAGAGAAATTATAAAAAGGAAAAGGCAGAAAGCAATGCAGCTAGGACTGAAGGAACGCTGCAAAAGTGCTGCTTACACTGCCGCAAAAGGCTAGCAAGCAGTAACCCCCGTCTAGGGAATCCATCCAATATCTATGAAATGATGAGAATGAGTTCAAGAGGATGTGAATGGAATACTATCAAAGAAACCTCCATGAATGCAAAAGACAACTGATTTTATGTAAATGACAATCGCAGGCGATTTAAAGACTTGTGACCTGGGGAAAAAATAGCTGGGTTGAAAAGAAAAATCTTATAGTTCTTCTGTATAATCTTCAAACTACAGACAGTGGCGTAAGTTGACACCAGTTCTGAAGCGAATGAAAAAAAAGCATTCATTAGTGGTTGAAGGAAACCTTCATCTGTATAATTCAAGCTTTTTCAAACCAGCTGTCAATGGAAATGGGGTTCTGTGTCGTGAAGATTCCTGACGAAAATGACATTGGATGATTCAAAGCTCAAGTCAAAACATTTTCCATCCCATAAGAATAAGAAATCAAAGCTCCTTCAAGAAAAAGTCTGAATCATCTCCATTCAGAATTTTTCAGATCAAACTCCTGTTGGAATAAGAAGTTACTCATGAAAAATGTGCCCTGAAACCAAGTCTCGTGTTTTGTCTTTTTATAGATGGACGCTAACAATTAAACAGCAGGCACAAACATATGCTTTTATGTCATTTCCGTATTTATTCACTTACATTATAAAAAAGCGAGGCCACATATCTCTAATGATTAGCAGAAGCATAAGCAGGCATTTTGGTGTAAACTCATTACTAATAGTATTATCAAAATTACTGAATTGTTCTTGTTCATTTCATTCACCAACTTTTTGAGCAATTTGGTTTAGGCTGCCACCATTCAGTATTTCATTGTAGGATTACATGCTGGCGTTTTACTTGACATTCAACATCTAACATGAGCATCTGGATCCAGAATAATATTAACATTTTTACCTCTTAAACACACTTTGATACGGAATAGATATTCATCCTTCATTTACCTGTCAGTTGGTAACTTTAATGGAGGATCATTATCATTCGTTATCATTCACCACTGAGCAGTCTGCTTGTCATTTTGGTGACTAACAGTTCTTGGAGATTATTGGTACAGGATTATTAATATTTCAGCATTCATCTACAAGCTCCTTGAACACAATGAGATGGGGATATTAACATCCGTCATTCATTTAATATTTTGTTTTCTGTAGTGATATGAGATTATCAACATTCATTACTCATTTACCAGTTCCTTGAACGCATTGTCAGAGAATTAATAACATTCACTATTCATCTACGAGTTCTTGAACATACTGAAAAGGTTTACACACATTCATCATTTCATCGAGCAATATGCAGACAGGATTATCAACATTTACCATTCACTTACCGGCTGCTTAAACATTATTAACATTCATCAAGCAATACAGATACGGATTGTTAACATTCACCATTCATTTACCAGGTCCTTTAATATAATTAACACTGATCGCAGTTCATTGAGCAATATGTTTAAAGGATTGTTGACATCTAACAATTATTTATAGCTTCCTAAATCTTCATTAACATTCACCATTCATTCATCAGTAATTTATTTGCCAGTTCCTTAAACATTATCATGTCCGTTAATGATCAGTTCATTGAGTAATATGGATACAGGATTATTAACGAACATTATTAACATTCATCATTCATTTTCCAGTTCCTCAGACAATAGTAGCATTCATCTTTAATTTATCAAGTTAATGAGCATTGTGGATGCTGGATTATTAACATTCACCCTTCATTTACCAGTGCTACACACGTTATTAACATTCACCAATCATTTATTTATGAGTTAATTGAGCAATATTGATGAAGAATTATTAACACTCGCTGTTCAATTAAGAGTTCCATTAACATTATTAACATTCACCAAACATTTGCCAGTTCCTTGAATATTATTAACATTCACATTCATTTATCACAACCGTGCAATATGGACGCAGGAATATTAACACTCACCATTCATTTACGAGTTCCATAAACATTATTAACATTTACCAATCATTTGCCAGTTCCTTAAACATTTTCAATATTAACCAATCACTAGACAGTTCTTAAATGTTAACATTCATCATTTATTAATCAGGTACTTAAACATCATTAACATTCACCTTTAATTTATCAGGTCATTGAGCAATATGAATACAGGATTATTAACATTCCCCTTAGTTCCATAAACATTATTAACATTCACCTCTCATTTATCAGTTAATTGAGCAATATCAATGAAGGATTAGTAACACTCACCATTCAATTACGAGTTTCATAAACATTATTAACATTCACCAAACATTTGTCAGTTCCTTGAATATTATTAACGTTCACTTTCATTCTTCAGTTAACCGAGCAATATGGACGCAGGATAATTAACACTCACCATTCATTTACGAGTTCCATAAACATTATTAACATTCACCAATCATTTGCCAGTACCTTAAATATAATTAACATTCCCCAATCACTAAGCAGTTCTTAAATATTAACATTCATCATTTATTAATCAGGTACTTAAACATGATTAACATTCACCTTTAATTTATCAGGTCATTGAGCAATATGGATGCTAGATTATTAACATTCCCCATTCAATTACCAAAGCCTTTTACACTATGAACTATCATCATTCACTTGTGAGTTTATTGAACAATTTGAACAGGATTATTAACATTCGTCATTCATATATCAGTTCATTGAGCAATATGGATACAGGATTATTAACATTCATCATTCATATATAAGTTCTTTAAGCATAATGATAAAGGACAAACATTCACCATTCATTGGCATTTCACTCAACTTCGCAATAAAGGATTATCACAATAATTTCATTCATAATTTCATTGAGAATTCTAGTGAAGTCTAACTGAAATGTGTATGTCTCTGATGGTTCCTCTGCAAAGGAAACTGGAGCTGTCCAATGGCATTTCGGCGTTCCCATACGGATTCCTAATACTGTCCTTAGGCGCTACATTACAGGTCTCTGACAATTTAAGGTTCCACATTACCTTTATTTAGGTTCCTTGTTACTTTTACTTTAGTTTCCATATTACCTTTATTTAGGTTCCTCGTTACCTTTACTTTAGGTTCTACATTACCTTATGTCCCTTTTGATTGTTTCCAACCAGATTTTCAAGGATGCATCTCTACCCCTCGTTCTTTTCTTGAAACTCTACGGCTTATGAAATCGTCAGCACATTGGATCTTCTTCCTCAGAAGCGAAAACTGCCTTTTCGAACTTTCTTTGACGTTAAGTTTTCGTATACATGCAAAGAATACACGTCACTCGGGAGATCGGATTCGGAATTACTCGCTTCCTAACCTAAAGTTGTCACTGGTATCAAAATCACAGGCGTTGCTCAGACGTTTGCCGACTGCCAATCGAGGTAAAGAATGTTCGTTGTTGTTGCTTCAGTTCTCCAGTAAATTACTGGCTTTTCCAATTGCGTTCTTGTGTTCTTCGTTCGGTGGCCTGTTTCAAAGCAATGAAAGCAGAGAAGTATCATATTATGGGAACTTCGATTTTGCCGATGGAATTGGCGGTCATTAGCCGACTACTTCAGGAGCTTTCAACAGCAAATTGATTCAGACCACGGCCTCTGTTTCTTGTAAACAAAGGCAAGTTACAGAGCATCATGAGCAATATTATCAGTTCTTGGGCACTATGAGTCTTATTTTTCAGCAGTTTTCAATAACAGTCATTGTAAAACCGCCAATCTCCTCTCACCAGCAGTTAGCCCCCCAAAAGCTTGTAATTATCGCACACAGCCTTCACTGCTAGTCCCGAAAATTAGACCTTGGAGTTGGTTTTTTTGAATTGCTGGGGTATCTTCAATAGCACTTGTTTCATTCAACAGTCTTTGTCAAAACTAGTTGCACCAAAACCAATCATATTCGCACGGCAACCACTAAATTTTACTCATGTCTCACAATTGGTCGGCAACCCGTTTTACTTTTTTTTCCTCTCTCCACCTCCCTTTACATTTTTTGGGGCATGCCACTGATGCCACGTAATTTACCGAAGGCTGTAAGCGCTGCAGTAGTTTCAACAACGTCACGAAACGTCCTGAAACAATACTATGTCAAGACACCAATGACATTCCAAAATACAGTTCCTCTCGTCAGTGGATGTCAGTTCGGCAAACGCACTGTTTTGAACTTTTCAACACGACGCTTGCGTTCAAATCGTTCGTGGTATTCACTTGTTCTTGGTGTTCTCTTTCCTCATGGGAATCCAATACTTTATCTGAACCTTGGTGGGATGTCGCATTTCATCGCTTCAACGAAGACAATTTTCCCCTCGGTACCTTTTTCACCGCGGCTAAAGAAAGAAGAGGTTAAAATGACAGGATTTCTTACGACACAGCATTGAAGGTATTTGAAACTTATGAGGATTATTGCTTCCAACACAGCCATAGCACAGCCATGTAAATATTTGTACCGCATTAGCATGATTTACTTTACTACAGCAATAGCGAAAATATTTGTACCGTATTAAGATGGTTTCTTTTAGCAAAGCAATAAAAATATTTGTACCCCATTAATGTCTCTGAATTAATATGGCACTAAAAATATCTAATCCTAAGTCTTCAAAGATCCCTTTAATATATAAGTAATTAGAATATCTGATCCTATGGAAATATTTTAAACTTGTTAAGATTAACTTTTACATTGCAGCAACCGGCTTATTTTCATGATTTTTAGAATATTTACCAACAGATGGCTGAAACAAATTTAGTTTTTTTTTTTAATATTAATCACACAAACCGTTTTGAAGCAAACTAAAATTAGGACTTTAGGCTTTCGGTCAGGGATCTCAAGACTAACTTCAGGAGGACTTCGCTGTGTATTTCATTTCATTTCATTTCATTTCACAGATTCCACAATGTCTTCGCTTAATTTCAAGGTTCTTCAAAGGTACATCAAATCCCAATACGGTTGCTGGGCTCCAGAGGGGTCCTCGATGGCGAAGTTTTTCAAAATTTTACTATTTTTTTTTTAACCCCTTCGTGAGATCAGACAGTCGCTGCTGTTAGGGAGACATGCTGCACAGACAGCACGACAGTCATTCACGAACGCTGGGCCGTAGCATTGCAGGGAAAATACATCCATCACTTATACGTGACTGTTCTGTCCTAACTATCTGTACTGTAGTTAGGACATTACAATGAATACATTCCGTGATGGACATAAGACTTAAGAAAAATAATGACTAGTCTGCCACTTAATTTTGGTGAAGCATTATTTGACATAAATAACCGGCATAATAACCCAGGTGTACTTACTAATGAATCAACTATTTCACTTGACTTTATACAGGACAAATACTAATAGCCACGCACACACACACATACACATACACAAGTATACGTACACAAATACTTGCAATATTCGTCTATCTACAGCTTACTGGTAACTTGTTTGTCATGTGTGAGTAACTATAATCATCTGATGAGAAACTCGACTGGGCTAAAAACATCTTTAAGTTCATATGATGCAGTGTGTTTACGAAATGGTGAAAATATTCGTCACCCATGAATGATGGTCTGTAGCTGCCGTTGAGAGTAACCCAGTGTTTAACACACGACTTGAATCTGATAGTCACACCCATTTCTATGTGTTTGGCAGAAAACAGTTTCAGGATATAAAACTAATCAACTTTCATCCAGAACAACTTAGATAAAGGAATTGCGCTGCGGGTACAAAGATCCATTATTTGCACATGTAGATGGTACACAGGTTAAGTAAATGAACTTTATATGGTAATTAACTGACTAATCAAAATCTACCTAAGTAGCTTTACAGTCTGCATCAATCGAGCTAAGTTTGACTGTGGAACTCAATGCGTTACCAACTGCTACTGCATAGACGGGAACTTGAAAACATTAAAATTTGTTGTTTTGATTAAAGTGGTTGTTAATCTAAATAACAAATTATAATAGTAAGCCTTTAAAAAAGTACAGTAAAGCACCAGGACGAGAACACAGAATGACAACATCCACGCTAGGAACAGATAAGGCTAAATGCTAAAGGACTTCCACAAGACAAGGTACAATTTGCACTTCCTGACCTAAGGGTACCACACAACCCTCAACGGGCGCTCCTTGACCTTAAAAGCTGATGGGAGCCCGATGCACATTTTTGGCATTTCCAGGAGTAGCAATGACCAGGTAGCAACAAAGGTGGCTGACCTGGGTCCAGTAGGACATTAAGGCAAAGAACATTTAGACAATGTATGATATCACGACAAGGTAGGACAATAAGGCAAGGTAGAGAATGAAGAGGAGACGATTCAATAAAGGCAAGAGAAAGAGGCAGAAAGGGAGAAAGAGCACTGCAAAGGAGTAGAAAGGACAGGAGAGTAAGTATACGTACTGTGAGAATCATTCCAGGGAAGAGGAAACGTACCAAAGAGTCTGGTTGAGTGACTGAGATATTCAGACGCTTTGAATGACAGAAGAAATTACAATAATAGAATAGAGAGAGTAATTCGCGATAAGTAAAAATAATAAAAAGAATACTTTGGGGATAAATATTACGGAGGTATAGTGCAGCATTAAAGGAACATCAACAAGTAGGGAAAATAAAAGTAAAAATGGGAAACGCGACAAGATAGAAAAGTTAAATTCAATGGAGTTTGGACTGCCATATTGTGAAAATGAACGCAGTCTTCACTATGTGTAAATCACATGACTTATCTTAGGTCCCGGTGAAATTTTTCAATTTCTAAATTTGAAAGTTTTATCAGTTTTAAAGTTTAAACATTTTATAAATAAATTTTTTTAAAGGGTTTGAAATTAAAATGAAAAATATCCAGATTAAAAACAGTGAACTATAAACCGATTTTGAAATTTATGAATATCGAGATTAAAAAAATGTAAACTTTAAAAAATACTCATGTAAGTCATTCTAAAGGTTAAGAAGTTTGAAGTGGGAGACCTTCTAAATTAAAGAGTGTAAAGTTTAAGAAGTCTGAAGTTCAAAAATTCTGGTTGATTGTAGTGTTTTATGAAAATTTGACTACGAAGCCCAGCACTGGGGCACTTTGGAGTCGTTGGACGGCAGGGATGGAAGACAGGAAGAGGGAACGGAGGTAAAGTAAAGGGCTAAAAAAATGTGGGTGCAGCTGGGGGGCGAAGGGAAGCTGCAAATATCCCTTAATGATGCCTAGTGCGCAGCAGAAGAAGTGCACTGTCAGCACTACCCCCCCACATGGTTCAACATTTTGAGGTTTAAAAATTTAGAAAATTTCATAGCAAAGTGATTCGTTGTAAAAAGAAAATTATAGCTCAAATTACTTAGTTACCTGTTTAGAAATAGAATGTGTCTTGAACCAAGTAAGATGATCTAAAAAGGGCACAAATTCTGATGTCATTTGATACCATTCACTTCTGGATGGTAATTACAAAACTATGAAGATGTTCAAATCAATTCCAGATCTTTTCTTGGTTGACTTCAATGTAATTCATGACTTATTCCATCTGCAAGATGGACCGAGACGGACTAAGACCCACCCACTTACCCACGGATAGATGGACATCCGTTGTCAGTCACCCAGTTATGGATATTCTACTTAGTTACTGAGGTGTTGTCTATAGATTGCTTTTCATCACCAAATCGTTTTGCAGCTTTTCAAAAGCTCATTTGTTTTCTCCAATGTCTGTTACGGGTCGCACAATTTCTGAAATACGACTCCTGATCAAGATACTGAATGGAGACTATTGAACAGGGTACAAGTACATAAGATACAGAGAGGACTATTGAACAAAACACTGAAAGGGAGTTATTGAGTAAGATACTGAATTTGCACTGTTCAACAAGATACTATAACAAAATCAGATTGTTACTGATCCATAGTCTGCTGGCTACTGAAAAGGCGCGCTGACGCATCAGCTGATTACTGGCCAATTTACTTAGCACATTCATTTGGTTATTGAACAATTTCCTGAATGCAATCTGTTGGTTACTGATCAGGATACTAAAACAGAATCAGTTACTGAATAAGTTATTATCGCACAATCAAATGGGTCATGAACAATTTACTTGATGCAATCAGCTGGTGATTGAACAAAATTCTATAGAAAAATCAAACGATTAATGAAAATTGAAAATGTTACTGCACGGTTTTCTAGTTATATACTGTCAATATTAAAAAAGTTATACTAAATATTTAAGGTAATTGCTTGTATAAATCTATCATATATTTGTTGAAAGGACCGCCTATGTAAAGTGCATCTTTTGAGAAACTGGCTACTCTGCACGAGACATTGTAATCTTGATCTTTGTAACCAGGTGTCACTTCGCTTCTCTAACCAACATAAACTTTCAGATTCATATAAAACGTGTACTAATAAGTTATTACAGGCATAAAGGCTACCTTAGGCCATAAAATCTACAGAGGGTAAGAGCTTACGTTTATATCAATAACATTTTCTTGAAACGACTCCGCAGCTAGTGGTAATCATACTCCTGAAATGATATCCTCCTAAGGCTGGCATTTCCTTTATAGATGTTGAGTTTATAATGCTCTGTTGTTTCTGTTCTCACCAATAAAGCATCTGGTTATTATGCTGTGTTACTGGCGTTCTTCTAAGATTGACGATTGGTTTCCCCAACTGGTGTCTGCCTAAGATTGCTATTTGTCAAGATGTAATTCTCCTTCATGCTACTGGTACTTCGGTTTTAGTGAAATTCTACCATGTAACTATTATCCGTGATGTTAATATACTCTTTCTTATTGCCACCTTGCCTAAGATAACCATTGTTATCGGTAACTTAAGGTCTATTTAGCCATCTGCCTCTCTTTCCACTAGCTACTAACTATTTACGATAGCCCATTAAGCGAGTTGAAACGATATTTTTTCAGCTGCTTTTATATGGTTCAATTAACACATCCTACATCCTGGGCATTCTCCTAGATATCAAGTAGGGTGCAACTATCTCCTGTTTTATTGTCATTTGCCTAATATAGTACACAAGGTATCGTCTGTTGCAACGTTGTTTCCAACTGCAGTGATTTGAAACAAAAGTGGATAAAGACGCCATTTACAAGTTAACGAGGTTGTCAAACGCAATGAATCTTATAGGATGCGTATCCTCGTGACCTCAGGTGGAATTTCCAAGGGCTCAATATCTACTGTCAGCTAACGCAACCGATGATGACCCGTCGCCTGCCTATCAAACTACTGGAAGCTAATTCTTTGAGGGGGTTGGAAGTAATACTGGGAATTCACTATTTTAAGCTGTCACCTGTTACCAGGTAATCTGAAATTTGGCTGTTCTCGAAAGATAATCAGTCACATGAAAATAAACAAATGAAACCTTCCTTCCTACTTAATAAATCCAAGGCCTTATGACTAGATATCCTGAAACACATTGCCTTACTTGTCACTATCATCATCATTGCATTGTCTTAATCTTAGTGGTAGATAGAAGTCTCTAATGATTTCATTATTCTAAGCAAAATCTTATAATTACTATTCCAATACATGCCGACTCTCACAGCATTACTTAAATGTATATGTATACATATAAACATATTAATTATATATTTCAGTCTACCATATATTTCATTGTAATTCATCATTATATTGCTAAATATGCCCCAAAAGTGTATTTCATTTATGTCTATCGTTTGTTTTCTTTTTTCAACATTTTTTTACGTAATTTTCTATTTTTATATTTTCTTTTCGTTGATAAAAGGCGGTGTCCCTAAAGTTAAAAAGGTTCTGCATTGAGCCTAATTAACTTCACACGTGCTGTTGGTGGGTCCTGTGTGTATACACCTTCCACAACACCAAAGTTGCTTCATATTATTCGCAGCTCCCATCAACAGCCCATCGAGTCACCCCACAGTCACAGCTTGACTTAATCCTAATTTCCCCCATTGATCATCTGTTTATCTTTATGCAAAATCAATCTTCCATCTGTTTCTGTGTGTTATCAAAATACTGCCTATAGATATCAAACTCACTGGGGCTAACTAATCCCCCAAAGGCTCCGTGAGATAATCCTTATTCAGAACAAGTGTTGTGAAGCAATTCCTATGGAAAAATGTTGACACTATTATGAGCTGAAGTTCCCCCATAACTGCCGTGAAGCAATCCTTATTTTGAGATGGAGTTTCCCCGTAACTACCAAAGATCAGGTTTTGTAATCCTGGGAACCAACAACCTGGTACTAGACATCGAGTTGCCATGCTCTGAGTTC
Source organism: Macrobrachium nipponense (assembly GCF_015104395.2). Classification (NCBI taxonomy): domain Eukaryota; kingdom Metazoa; phylum Arthropoda; class Malacostraca; order Decapoda; family Palaemonidae; genus Macrobrachium; species Macrobrachium nipponense. The sequence continues at coordinate 116,962,270 of NC_087202.1, forward strand.
GAGATTTTTGGAGATGCCACGAAACGGGGAGGACGAAGCACCTAATTCAGTTTTGAATGACAACCTCTTAAAACATGACGTCTTGGCCATCTTTGCGAGCTGCTACGAAATTTGAGGTGATTATCTAGGGGTAATGTTTATCCAGCCATTTGTAAATATATCAGCCTACTGATCTTAGCCCATCGTTAAGATTGTTTCTTTATCATTCAATATGCACCATTACAATTTTTCATTAGATAAACGTCAACAAATACATTATTTCAACGAAATAAAATATGTTGAGAAGAATCTAAACAGGGAGAGAGAGAGAGAGAGAGAGAGAGAGAGAGAGAGAGAGAGAGAGAGAGAGAGAGAGAGAGAGAGAGAGAGAGAGAGAGAGAGAGACTTGCCCAGTAATGAGCCAAGGCTATCAAAGGCTTACGGCAAAAATGATGAAAAGCTTCCATTGGAAATTAAAAAACAATAGAAAGATACTTAACCATTTGAGTATTATACTGAACACTTTTAAAACTAAATTTATATAATTCTAGAATTGACATCCCAAGTTGTATTTATTACTCAGTATCCATAACTGGTGACTGTTCTGTGTAAGTCATGAAAACATCTTCCTCGTTATTTCATGTAATCTTAAGTCACTGACAAGCTGTAATTTAACGACGGTCTGTTAAATTGCGTTCAATGATGTAAAATCATTCGCCAGGTGCGAGGTGCACTGGAATTGTACTTTCTTATTAAGTTTTTTTATTGCAAATCATTAACAGACGATCCAAACGCTAATTTATTGCTGACATTATTTTCTTAACAAGATACTGAAAATGAGTAAGTACTAACAAAACCCAAGAGCTGAAGTTTTGTTAAAAAGAAAGAAAAAGTCAGGATTTAAGCAACGGTAAATTTAAAACATGTGCCAAGTTCCGCCTCACGGATTCTATGGGTGTGTCATCATCAAAGTCGGTCTGTGAATGAACCTTTTCTTCACATCATTACATTTGAAATTTTCATTTTCCTTCTTCTTACTGAGTGGAATCGATCGAGTCTTATCCCAAACTAAGATGTCACTGGGTTACGTTGCGCTTTTTAGGCAGACAGACATTCATAGATCCTTATCGAGTCAGTCGATTGTGGCTTTTCCTCGACTGTGCTTTTTCCTCGGTCTGTTAGATACTATTTTGTTAAGAGTCAATCTGTCAGTTAATGAATTGCTCCTTTGTGAAAGTCTATGAGTTAATTAATCATTTAATTGTCAAAGTTTGTCAGTTAATGAATTATTCAGTTGTCAGTCAAAGTCTGTCAGTAAATGAATTATTCCATTGTTAGTCAAAGTTTGTCAGTTAATGAATTATTCAATTGTCAGTTAAAGTCTGTCTGTTAATGAACTACTCAATTACCAGTCAAAGTCTGTCAGTTAATGAATGATTCAATTGTCAGTCATCTGTCGTTCATTGGGCGATTGTTTCCTTATTACGTCACACACTGATAAATGGTTCTTTTGTATGAAATCGCTAGGATGGTAGTCTCAGTTCATCCTTCAGTCAGTGAGCTAATCTGTATGCGTCGTGACAAAATGTCCTCAGAAATTCAAGGTGTCTTTTTGAGAAAAATATATCCAATCCAGGGTTCATTTTCATTTGGAATTATAAGCAACATTCGTTGGAGATTCATATCGCAAGTACTCTAACACTACATAAATAAGGGAATTTACCTAGCTATTCCATTCATACACAATACACAATACCACAAAACACTATGTCCTCAAGTAACATAATACTGTTGGTGTTTTTGTTAGGGCAAATACGTGTTAGTTTCAGATTCGCACAAAATTAAATAGATTTAAATCTGTTAGTACAATTGAGTGATTTGATGATGAACTCCTCTTATTTATTAGCTAATTCTATAGACCTTACTTACATAATCTGTTCTATTTTGGCAACTTACTTTTGGTGACAATCAGTGGCATCGTCAAATTAATTTTTGGTGATCATTTAAATATCCTTAACCTAAGTGTTTGGTGAGTGAAGGTAAGATGTAAAAGTGTTCTGTAGCATGCATCTATGTAATTATGGTTTGTAGTGTAGCCACAATTACTTCACTGAACTGGGCAAACACTAAGTTAACGTTACTAATTGAGAGTGAAATTTTAGCACCTTTCTTGAGAGACCAGTTGAGCAAATTCTTAGAAACACAATACAGCAACACAGAGAGGGATTGGGAACACTTGAAATGATGAAGATAAGAGCTAATAGCACCATCCAGCTACACTTTGGGGAGATGTAGCTACGAAACACTGACGATGTCACAAACATAAAAAGCATCACATACATTAAAGAAATGAAAGTAATATATCAAGAATTACTCGAGGGCCTAATGGTGCATGAAATTAGTGCCTCTTTCCTGATACATAACTCGTAACATAATAAAGAATCAAGATATGCATATATAAAAAACATTTACAGCACAAGGACGAGAAAAAAGAAATAAAAAAAAACTTTTACACACATGGACGAAGGCAAAATATACACAACATTTTCGCTTCACCAGAATATATATTAACATAAAGCCCTGGAGTTATTATGCTGATCAAGGTGCTTACAGTTTACGCGGTAGACCATCAAAGGAATACTTTAAAATATTCATTACTGGTGCATGAAAGTAACAAACTTCCTTTGATGGACCACTGACAATCACAGATTGACATTATAATATAACTTTTTAAAAAATTCTTGCTTACACATTAGTAATGTATGAACAAGTATCTTTGACCAAAAGTCTTCTAAAAGTAATGATATGTACAGCAGTACTGCCATCCTTTCTTTCATCATTCCATGAGACGTATCGCCAAATGACAGTACTTACGGCACATGAAAAGAACGAATAGGACCATGAGATGCACCACTGCTCTCTCTCTCTCTTTCTCTCTCTCTCTCTCACATACTAACGCGCGCGCGCACACACACACTCAATCTCTCTCTCCAGCTATAAGAACGACAGAGAGAGGGAGTAATCGTTAGCGGCAGGTATATCAAGGTACTTTTCTTATTCAAAGGATGGCAGGCAATTGCAACAAAGTGTCCCAGTTTAACCAATTTGTCAGGGGGAAAAAAACAAAAACAAAAACTTGACAAAATCTTAAGCTGTCAACTGAACGCGTTAAAGCTGTGGCACTGTAGCAGCCTCCGTTGGGGGTTTTGAAATCAGGGGGTCATTATAGAACTGCACTTTTGCAGCCTTGTCAAGTAAATGAAAAAAAAAATAATAAATGAGCGCGGATTGACACCCCCAAGGTCTAAGAATCCTTAAGGATTCCTCATATTTTCCTTGAAATTTTCCTTGAAATTCATGGAGGCACCCTTAAGGCATTCATGTGTTTCTTCAGACTTCGTAACAAACTTTTTTTTTTTTTTTTTTTTTTTTAATGAAACTGTTATAGATTTACCTTCAAAGTTGTCCTTTACTTTCACTTCATTGATGAAAATAAACTGAAGGTTTTTTGTTGCACCATGTCTAGTCCTACTTGCTAGAATATGTTTGTACCTGTCAGAATAACAATATTCCTTTCACCTGTTCTGAGCTTCCCTTGGAAACCTCGTTCGGATGCCACAGTTCCCATTCCTATTTCACGGTTATTTCTTTTCGCACCCGGCCTCCACCGCAGCAGTTTTCCGATCTAACCTCCACCCACCACCACAAGCAATTTTCCTACTCATCTTCTTCCATCGCAGGAAGTGACTTCTCTCCAAGAACACTGTTACTCAGGGAACACAGCTTCCCAAAAAAACCTGTTTCCCCAAGCCAAAGTTCTCCTTCCAACGCAGGAATGTCCTTGCTTCTTCTTAACTGCTGTTGGTTAGTTAGTTAGTAATTAACTGCTCTACTACTTATCCCTTCTCCTTTAACCTACTTCATATCATGTATCATCTCACGTTCTATCCTTATTCCTCTCTAGGAATTCTGCAGAGGAGCCGTTTTCCTCCATACTCTTCACCATTCAGAGTCTCAAGTCTTCAGCTCAGACTTGTCAGGTCCCGCAGCTACGTTACCGAGACTTACCAGAGTTACTAAAGTGTTAAGTCTTCCTACACATTCTGAAACATACTAGATAGCTTTCCTAAGCATCCCCTTCACCGTATATGACAGCAAAAATGTTAGTTTCCTACATAGCCTACATAATGCATTAGCCTTTTACTAATGTTAATAGTTCCTACTTGTCCTACACCGAAAGAGAATTTGCCCTCCACCAATGGTAGCAGTTCCTACTCAAGGCCTCACCGAAGATATCTTGGCCCTCAAGGATGTCTTTAGATTTCTTTCAGTTTAGTTTTTGAAGTCTGTTATGGTAGCAAATTAGATGTTATGAGTATTAATTGGGTTAATATTTTAGTATCCAAGCTTTTTTTTACCGATGATATAGGCTCTAAAGTTACATTGTATGGTTACTGTGGCTTTGTGGAGCTGAAATTTTTCCACAGAGCAATACCTCAGGTTTCTGTTGTGTGAAAGCTCAAAAAAGGACTGTGAAGCGCCCATTGTTCGTGATCACTTCCTCTTTACTTATTTTCTTACTTTTTTTTTTTAATATTTTTTATGCGGTAAACTGTTATGGAGAGTTCTAGGTCAATTTCATTCCAACAGATATCGTTCAAAGCGGCATTTTTTTGTATTTTTTGTGCCTCTTAATTTTTTTTGCCGCCTTTTGTACCTTATTTAAGAAATGACATAAAAGCAATATGCATCAGCTAATTATCACAGAATCACCGGTTAAAAACTATCTTACAATCACAGTCAGCTTTATCTATATCTCGCATAATGTTCCCTGAAGTGCTCTGTAAAACAAATAAGTCTAATCAAAGTAAAGCCCCACTGTGACACCCAGAGCCCACTTCTGGATATCACAATATAGTAGTAATGGGACACAGCCAACTTCTGGATATCACAATAAAGTCACAACGTGACACCCAAAGCCCAACTCTATATGTTTAAATACATTCCCAAAGTGACATCCAGAGCCCGCTTCGGTATATCAAAATAAGGTCTCTATGTGACACCCAGAGTCCACTTCCGGAAGTAAAAATAATGTCTCTATGTGAAACCCAGAGCCCAGTTCTAGATGTCAAATTAAAGCCCCTATAAGACACCCATAGCCCATTTCTAGATGTCAGAATAAAGTCCCTATGTGACGCACAGAACGCACTTCTAAATGTCAAACTATAATCCAATGTTACACCCAGAACCCACTTCTACATGTCAAACTATAGTCCCTATGTGACAGCCAGAGAGCACCTCTAGGTTATCAAAATAAAGTCCCAATTTGACATCCAGAATCCACTTCCTGATGTCAAAGTAAAGACTCGATATGACACCCAGAGCCCACTTCTGGGCGTCAAAATAAAGTAATTATGTGACGCCCAGAGACCACTTCTGGATGTTCAAATAAAGTCCGTATATGACACCCAGAGCCCACTTCTAGATGTCAAAGTTTCAATATGACACCGAGAGCCCACTTCTGTATGTCCAAAATAAAGTCCCAGTGTGACACCCAGAGCCCACTTCTAGCTGTCAAAACAAGTGTCCCACTGTGACACCCGGAGTCCAACTTCCAGATGTCAAAATAAGTCTAATGTGACACCCAGAGGCTTCTCCTGAGTGTCACATTTCTAAACAGTCATCCACGTCAAAGGGAGTCTCCGAATACAGTAAATATCTCAAAAAAATTTACAAATCACTAAGTCCTCGAAAATTCAGTGCGTTTACCAAAACTAGGAGGGGCGCTTGCAGTTGTAAGTTCTTTTCCTAAAAAGCACTTCTCCTAAAATATGGATAACCTCCTAAAGCGAGTCCTGGAATAGAAGAGCAATCACTGGGCAGTCATGCAACATCTATATTAGAACAAGTCTCTAGAAACAACAAACATCCGCTAGAATTATAAAGTGTCTTTCGAAGCACTAAGTCTTTCCATAAGCATGAAGTGTCTCCTGAAATACACTGTATCTCCCGAGAACCAGCCCACATCTACACAGTTCGTCTCGAGATACAGTGCATCTCCTGAGAACAGCACAACTCCTGAAACATAGTGCATCCTTCAAGATTCAGTGAACTAACTGGGACTCCTTGAGTCTGAGAAGACATGAGGTCTTCTAAGCATCAACTTGGACACCTCGAGCCCAGAATCACAGTCCACCTTGCACCGTGCAAGATCTTCTAAATGAGCTGGTCTGTCCTATGAGGAAATGTCTCTGAAACAGCTATAACTGTATCTGGAAAGAACGTCTCATAAAAGTCTCTCACCCAAGTATGATTCGTCTTCAAAAACACAAAGTCTGTCCCCAAGCACTGTACACAGCTGTCTCAAAACATTTCAGTCTCATAAGTAATAATAAGTTCTTAGTCTTTATAAATGTCTAAAATAATTAGTACTTAAACTGGTGCTTGGCAGATCACAATAAGTCTCCAGGTACAAAATATTTCAAACCCTCTTAAAATCTGGTAAACGGAGTCTCTAGTTTCTTAAATCTCTGCAGTCACCTAGATGATCATACAATTTGTTCTGAAATCTGTCCCACAAAGCTGAGTGTTTCTTAAAAAATATTGTTCCCAAAACAATATTTCCCATTAAATATAATGTTCCACAGAAAACGCTGTCCCCCCGAAGCACTGTTTGGCAAGACACTAAACCATCCTGATCAGCATCCTTGATGTAGCTACACAATCTGACTTGAGGAGTTCACTGTTTTAAAAGGGAGCAGGCGTTATTTGAGTGTCAAAACAACTACTGTAACTAAATATAGCAAAAAAAAAATGTACCTTACCTCTGTAGTACCCTCCGAAGTGGAGTGAATCAGTTGAAAAAGAAAATTGTTGGCAGCCTTCAGGATGTTGCTCTTCACTGAGGCCAAAGTTCCAGGAATATACTTCATGGAAATCAGATGGGTTAAGCACTAGTATGGGGTTCTTCACTAAGAGCGACGTTGCAGATACAGTTCAGTTACAACTGCGAGTAACGATGATTATTTAACTATCATAAAGGTTGTTAACTGACGCCAAAGTACCCGTCAAAGGATAAAATGATAGGTAGCGTCTAACTTCCTGAAATTTTAGGATGCAGTTTAAGATTTGAAAAAACCATAAAGTAGTTACAAATTTGCCAGATGTAGGCTAAACAACTGGGCACAAATAGAGTTAATAGTGATGATGAAGAGCTCATTAATTTAGTATACATGTGACACAAGACACCAATAAACTATCTACTCTTAGATGTACTGAGTTAACAGTATCTACATATACCCAATGACAGACGTTTGTTATAGTGTAGATCTGTTAGAACAAGAAGAATGAAAAATGAATGAATTTGATCAAATGCTTAGGTGATGAAAGATGTTAAGTATATTACACCAGTTCTCTTTAGGGGGAATTCGTTAATTATTCGCTATTCTTACCTCAGTTACATTCTCCGTTGTAACAGAGCAGCAATTGCATAGCTTCTAGCTGAAGATCTGATTATTCGTGAAGATCTGATTATTCGTGAAGATCTGATTATTCGTGAAGATCTGATTATTCGTTATCTCCATAAAGTGATCATGTTCCTTCTCAAAATGGAAAAGATAACATGATACTCTACAGAGACAAAGGTTAATCAAGGTCGTCGTTTACGGTCGAATTTCAGAGCAAACGGCAGCAGGGCTCGTCAGAGAAATGACAAACCAAAAAAGGCGCGAGAAAACTAAGCGTTGAGGAAGTGCGCAGAGAATCCAAAGGAGAATGGTCGCCATGCTACTGTAGTTGCTGGATTCATATGACGAAAATATAGTCGTCGTTTAAAATATTTCAGCATCATTGATAAAACTACTTTCTCAGGAACTATAAACACAAAGACAAACATTGACGGGACGGGACATTTAAAACATGAACTAAATTTTAATTAGCTTCAGTCTGAATTAAGTTTAACGAAGATGAATTTTCAACCAAACATCTACAAATAAGAATATAAAACGAATTTTTGTTGAATGGGCTTATGTAAAAATATCACCCGATTGACTTACCAGTTTTCAATTATATTTTTCAATTTAAAAACAATTAAAAATTTCAGATTTCATTATAGTAAAACTACTGAAAAATACTTGAACAAAAGAAATGATAATGAGAAGCCCTGCTGCAAGAAAGAGGTTAGTAGTGTTCATGATTACATTAAGTACATCCGTATAGCCTCTATAAAGAAAGATGTGCTCTCGTCTTAGACAAGTTTATTGAGACTTCTACCTCGTTTTGATCCGGTCATTTTTGTTCTTTTGTTTAAACACATTTGATCCTCGATTTGTGTGAGCGCTGTATACACAGGAACTCCTCATGTACAATAGAGAGAGAGAGAGAGAGAGAGAGAGAGAGAGAGAGAGAGAGAAGGGTGGTATATGAGTTCATAATTTAACACGATCCTCTTTCGAAGCCGTTGAACCTTCATCCCTGAGATCTGAAGAAGGTTATGAAGTTTGTGACAATTTTACCAACTAGAGTCTGAATTTTCGTATAATAAAAAGATGAAAGGTA
>NC_087202.1:116975804-116985804 GCF_015104395.2 Macrobrachium nipponense
GTGGTTACAAGATGGCTGCCATCAGCTGATGGACCAAAACAAAAACACGGATAAGCTGCCGGACCAAAACAAGACACGAAAAGGAGCCAGCGGAAGCCTGATTTTAGCAATGTTCTTATTCCATACAACTAGATTTCTAGCAGTGTCCGGTGCTTTTTCAATTTTTATCTTTAACAAGTAGCCTGAGGAGGCATCTACAACTTTACAGTTGTTAAATAGTTCATGAATATGTCTAAATAAGTTTCCTGAATTTGCTTGACAGCCATAATTTATTCTTAATAATATTAAGAAAGTAACGATTAAATTACAGCCTGTAGTTCATCTTTTAGCCGTATTTTTATTAGAGATTAGGATATCCTAGCGGTTGAAACAAGGACTTTGGGAACAAAAAGCTTTAAAGCTTCAAATAAATCTCTCTAACATAAACGACTTTTGCAGACTTGCTTTATGAATTCGATCTCAGTACTTTTACGACAAATTTCCACTTAAATAAATGTTTTAGTATATGCACTTTTAAGTTTTTTTTCTAATATTCGATCACATCGTCCCGAGGAAGATAACATACATAATGTATTCTCAGACGTGGCTCATAAGAACGTGTGCTCATTTTGAATAATAATAATAATAATAATAATAATAATAATAATAATAATAATAATAATAATAATAATAATAATCTTCTATGGCATTAAAGCATGAATGTATTTTATATGCAAATGTATGTACGTCACGTGCGTGAGCACAGAAAAGTAAATTTGTTAGCAATGTCTACAGAGCTTTGAGTACAATTATCATATATATCTTTATTCTTTATTCATCACTCCTTCTGACTATTAGGAGTGTTTATGAAAAAAAAAATGGGGGTAAAGTTTGAAAAAGAAGAGTTACAAGCCTAGTGTGGACCTCTCGACCCAGGCAGCAAACGGATGGAATTTATTAACTAGTGATGTTTTGGTACACAGGGCTCCTCCAATAGTTTGTTTGCCGGGGTCTTATAGTTAAAGTTGGAATTATAATCGACTCACTTAACATTTGTAGGGAATTGAGATTAGAAATGCCTTTGAAGGCGTCCATTACTGTCTGTAGCCTGCACTGATATGAACGCCTCATTTCTAAATTAGTAGTCCAAGAAAATACACAAGATGTCTTGCAAATTATATATATATATATGTATATATATATATATATATATATATATATATATATATATATATATATATATATAAAAGCAAATAAGTAAACATCTTCATATTCAATTCGGTTTGAAGGCCACTGGAAAAACATCATACCACAAAATGGCCATCCCCCCAAAAATTATTTTGTGGCTAAAGTACCCAACTCTTCAGTACATAAATATGAAACCAGAGGTGTGCATAACGAAAAGACTTTAATACATTCCCTTAAAGTGACAAAAGCCTGTGTGAAAATACACCCTTGAGTGCTAAGATCAAGTTGAAAGTATAAGATTGTATAATGGTTGAAGAATGAAAGTGAAATATATATGATATATATATATATATATATATGCCTGTGTATGCATGTGTTTGTATATTACGACATGTCTTGTAGTAATACTGAGGGTTAAGAAAAATATTTGAAATCCTATAATGAGATTTTGTATCATTAAAGCATGACCATGAAATGTAAATAATCATTAAATTGTGAGCATGAAATGTAAATTATATGATATTGTCTCAACCCTCCATATTACAATATTACAGCAAGACAAATGGTAATACAAATACATGATACTTACACATTATATATTATAATTATATATAATATTATATATATTTATATATTAAATAATAATTATAATAAGTTAAATATAATATTAATATTTATATATAATATATAAATTAATATATATATAATTACAATTATATATGTCATATATATTTATATATATACATTTATTATAATAAAATATAATTATATTACATTATTTTATATTATATATATATATATATACATACATACTATATAGATATATATATATATATATATATATATATATATATATATATATATAGGTGTAAGTATAATTATGTGCTCGTATTACCATTTGTCTTGCTGTAATATTGTAATATATATATATATATATATATATATATATATATATATAAATATATATATACATATACATTTATAATATATAAAATATATATATATAATATATATATATATATATTATTACATACATACATACACACATATCTATATCATATATAATTACATATATATACTCATATATATAAATATATATATATTCTATATATATTTATATATATATATATATATTAATATATCTATATATATATATATATATATATATAAATATAAATATCAAAATATAAATAGATATATATATATATATATATATATATATATATATATATATATATATATACATATATATTATAAAATATAAATATTAAATAAGAGATATAATAAATAGATATACATATATATCGAATATATAAATATATAGATATATAAAATATATAGATATATAAATATAAAGATATATAAATATATAGAGATATAGATATATAAATATAAGATATATAAATCATAGATATATAAATATATAGATATATAAATTAGTAGATATATATATATAGATAATAAATATATATTTTAGTATAAATATATATATATATAATATAGATTATATATATAGATCTATAATTAAAATTATATATATATAAATATATATTTTGCATATTATATTATTAAAATAAATATATAAAATATATATAATATATAATTATATATATATATAATATAATATCAAGTGTAACGTATAATTGTTGCTCGTATTCCATGTTGTCTTGCTGTAATATTGTAATATGGAGGGTTGAGACAAATAGTAATTATATACTAACCAAATCATTTAGCCCCGCTGTAACTTTTTAATCGTAAAAAAATATCGTTATAGAAAGACTTACAAAATATCTGCATTCAGGTGAATGCATGAATGTTTTAATAAATGATAGAATTAATATGAATGTGCATAAACAACCAAGCTTAAGTATTGAAGCTTTTATATCAGCATGAGTGAACTGCACCTGTCTTCGTATTTCTGCATATGAATTTCATTGAGAGACATTTACATGTAAATAGAAATCAGTGGATGAACAACAGTTATATGATACAGTTAGTTGTTTATGCGTTACACACTGCATTTGTGTTTAGGAGTACATATGAACCAATTGCATGATTATTAAATGTTACGTGCATACAAAATACTAGTATTGGGTTTGTTGTAATATAAATATATCCCACCTATGCTTGGAAAATGTAGAAATAAATGATAAAGAAATAGGCTTGCACAATGCTTGTAACCTGACATTCTATTTAATTTATATATAACATGTGAGTATAATTATGTGTGAGTGTGTGTGTGTGTGTGTGTCAGCCTGCTCTCAACATCTACATAATTCCCAAATAGTGAAATCCCCAGATATGAAAGTGTGAAGAAATAGTATACCATTACATCGTAAGCTATGGCTACAAGTGATTCCACACGGTAGAAAATTGCTATCATAACAAAGGCACGTTCCAGTTGCCAAGTGCCCTTTTTTATTAATTATCTTTGCGTTACGATGACGTCATTATCGACTAAAATCATATTTATCACCGATTCTTTTTGTCGGGTTATCTTGACTTCACACTTATGATTTTCTAAGCAGTCCAATGACCCCGTTTTGCGAATTCGCTCCCATTCGAGTTTTAATTGGCTTAAGGAACCTTAGGTTTCAAGACTTGATATGAAACAGCAAAGTATCACCACGATAGTACTAATTTTGGACTAGTTTACTTGGCAATTGTGGACACTAATTATGGGAAATGATATAGCGGGAATCTTATTTATGTGGCAACAGTGCTGTCTAAAATAAAAGTTAATGACATGACATTGTACGCAGTATTATAGGTACAAGATTGTATTCATGATTTTCGTAACCAATTCATACGTATGTATATTATTATTAAATATTGTAACACAAAAAAATGACAGTTTCAAACTACTCGTGTGACTCATTTGTAGCCTCCTCATCGTTGAGGCAAACTAGCTATATATATATTTGAGAAGGGCTTTACTGCTAGTACAGAAATTCTGGTAGCTTTCACAAGAATAACTATATAAAGCATGTGAACTCGAAAGGACAGACAAACAAAACTCCACCCACTCAAGAAACACGTGTGAGTGTGACTTACCGGAGGTGGATGGATCTGCTGGAGGAAGTCGAGTCGTCTTCTCGTCAAATTCGGTGGCAAAGCTTGACGTCCTCTGAGGGACGTTTCGGGACCTCTGATGTTGGGAGTGATGCGCCGATTCCAGCCAACTGACGAGGCTAATAGCGGACCCCTTGAGTCCAGGCCAGTCCAGAGATGTGGTGGCACGATTCGATTCACTATTCTCTCCATTTTGTTTACGAGATAACCTCTCGAGGTACTGGAGTCTTCGCACACTATGACAATGGCCCTTTGGGAATCATACAAATCTACCTCATTAGCCATCTTTGCACTCGGTACGTCTTCGAAATAAACATGCTTAACTTAACGAATTTTGAATGAACCTTAATCTTCAAAGTGTACCTGATAGTCAATTTCGTTTTGACTTTAAATATAAATGTTTTGGATAATCTTACTTTATAGGTCGCTTTCTGTCTTACACAACACGTTCTCTTCAAGGTTATCATTATTATCCTTAATCTCTAAATGTCGCAAATTGAGAACTTCAGTCTGCAGCTTAATTAAATGCTCTTTCTACATTTTCAGAAACATTAGTCATGGAAAAATAATTCTTCTTTCTTAACTGTTCAGGTCTTTATTTAAGAATTACTAAGTCATACGTATTTAGTGTTTACCTGAATCTCAGTCCACTGTGGATAGGTCTGCACAGATCTTGCTTTGATCACAATTGCCGTTAGAGATCTTGTGAATAGCAATTTTTCAGAAATTACAGAATCACCTGCAAGAAACTATGATAGTCAGTATGAATTCATCTCTGAAAACCATTAGTCAATTTTTTCAGAATAATTACAGTGTGAAATAGGCAATGCTATATAGAAGACACCTAACCTGAGCGTAGACTTGGTGTTAAGTTTTCTTTCCAGGTAGTAAACGGTGTTCAAAAACTTTGCCTGAATAAACTTCTATCATTCTGAATAATATAAGTCAAAGAAATTTAAAACTCCGATTTCCACTTCGAGTTTTAACCTCACTCAATATTACCCAATGCAAATATTCACTTACTAACTTTCTGCGACATGAAAATCTGTCTCCTCATCCAACCCTAAAATAAAAGCAATGGCCTTATCTAGCAACCAAAAGTTCCCCTGAGCTATTTTAATTTTACTAAAGTTATTTCATCCCTTGTGATCAATTACCTGCTACTTTCATTAATAAATAAAGATATGTTTACCTCTGTTTCTCAAACTACACTTCCTAAAACAAATCCTATTTGAACCCGACCATCTTTCCCAATCAGTTCGGAAGAGAAACCACTTCAAGCTAAGTAACCTTACATTTTCAGTCCCATTACAATGGAAAATCGCTCCAGTACTCAAAGAAACCCAGCTATGATTCCCATCTTATCCCAAAGTCTTGAGCCTGCGCCGATTCCGAATTATTATTTCCATTTGATCAACTATTACAAATTCAAAATAAAAAGTATTTTTACTATAGATTAAGCGGTTACACTTCCTTACATTGTAAAATAATTTTGAGAAACAAACAACCTTTACTTTCTACGGCTTCTTTGACAAGTTCCTATAACTTGATGGACATATACAGATTTCTACGCCTAAATTCCTCATAAATAATATGGAATTTAACTTGAAAAGAAATATAGTCATTTCAAAATATTCGTCTGGGTCAGTTTTGAGTATCGCTAATTACTAATCAACCCAGTTCTACTTTTAAAGCAGTTTATAACGTCAATAACAACTGGAAATGAATTAAACGTATTTGCTACAATAAAGAGAGAATTGGTATTTTAGAAGTATAGGCTACGTCCAAGCGACGACTGATTTCATTCGGTAGAATAAAAACCTCGAAACAATACAGTTTAGCTGTGTCTCGTAAATAACCTCTAAGAATTTCACTTCTTACTTTTATGCCGTATACTTCAGTATGGATTAAAACAAGGACAGTTATATACTAATAACAATGCAGTAACAATTTACTAAGAAGATTGGTCAATTAGCGGGGGTTTCTTCCTCGAACTCTGCGATCAAATATCTGAATTTTAAAGCGGCAGGTGGAAGGAAATACTTCTAGATATATGAATTACACTCTTTGAGCGATTTCCCGAAGCAAAGCACATTAATTTCACCCGTCTAGCCCCATATTAACGATTAACACAGCGGAGAACTCGCTAAGGAATAGGGACATTTAATAGTTACTCTAAAGAAAAAATATATACAAAAAGCCGCAAGGAAACTTCAGCTTTTGGAACATTAAGTGAGTAGAAAAATACCTCACCCTCGCGCCTAGCCTTCTAGAAATGACATGAAGTCAAGTAGAGCAAAGAAATTGCGCACGTCTCTGAACTTATCACAGCAAGATTTCAAGAAATATGTTACTGGGCATTTTACATATTCCGTCTACCCTACAACTAGGAGGACTTTACTCGAAAAGTAGGCCGAAAACTTGAAAACTGTCTGAGGGTACAAAGTCGCTAACTGGGGAAATGTTCGCAGTAACTTCCCGCAAATAGGAAACGAAAATATCAACTCGCGCTAAGACCGGTTGGCTCGAGACCTTGTGGCTGGACTTCGAGTTCTCCAGAGTAGAGGACTTACAGATTATATAAGCTGGCTAAGTGAAAATTTTCTGGACTAAGAAGTCCCTTCTCCTTCACCTGAGTTGGCTTGGTGGGGGGAGGAGTAGTAGTTGTTACGCCACCGATCCAGAGAAGACTGGTGAAGATTGGTGCGGCTCCCCCTTTATGAATGCCAGGGGGCTGCTTTCGCATCCGCGTTGTTTCACAAGATTTCGGGTGTGTCATGAGAGTAAGCCGGAGCTTTCCCCTTGCCCAGGGAACGAAACATTTCGGATGTTAACGATCATTGTAAAAACATTGTCGTACGAAATTTTGATTTAATTCTTCTTGCTTGTTGCAAAAGCAATTCTTTATGGAAACTTAGAATCGAATTGCTCTGGTAACGATCATAGCATCATAAACGCTAAAGATGCCCTTTTTGTCTATTTTTAAATAACGTCATATATTTTATCCAGCAACCGACAGGAGTAGGTATCGGTTAGTGTTATTAGTTCGCTGCAAAGATAGAAAATAATGATGGAAAGCCTATGAAAAACAATCAAGAAGGAAAGCTAAGAAGTGCTATTTAACGAAAGATTACCCGACGATTTAACAGTCGTTTTCAAAACAGGCCGAAAAACATTTTTGAAAACCCGACCTGCAACGCAGCGAGTTCGGAAAGACGTCATACTTTTCGGTAATTGTTAAGCCAAATTAGGAGATACCAATTAGTAGGAAAGAGTCTTCGTCGACTCTGTGATACAGCTGACACGATCATTAGTCTTAGAAATATTCTGGGAGCATCATAAAGCATCACCAACTGTCACCACAAGCATAGAATCGCGCCGAGTTGCCAAGCATACGGACACCAATCGGAGTCTCACAGGACTTGTTTATTCACGAATTTAAAGTTAAAAAAGATAGGAAACAGGCTCAAAAACATTGGCAGAATTCTCATCATAGGCTTCCACCGACGTCCGTCATACTTGTTACTGAAATACTCAGGTACCTTAATCAGTTACTGTAAAATAAAAAAAATATCCATTACAAAAGTGGAAACAAGCAACACTGGAGCATGAAGGATGTTGTGATTCCTGGCTGCCACTTTCCAGTACTCTTTCCAGTATTTAAAGGGGGTAAGGAAACCCAGGAAGGCATGTTTATCTTGGACTTAGAGAAGGCAGCAGCTTGGATCGAGACTATTTCTGTTGAGAGATTCCCCGTGTCGCCATCTACCATGTTTCCTTGGGTACTCGGTAAGTCCCTTCTTGTTTTACTTTGCGGGTGTGAATTATCTTGCTTCCTCCAAAGAAATTCTAAAAGAGGTCGTAGTGCTACCTTCGTTCATCATTCGAGACTCTTAAATGTATAATTTTCCTCCCAACCAAGTTACAGACCTCAGCTGAGAAACAATACTACCGTCGTGCTATTTTAATCTGTGACAGTGGTAACTACGAGATTTACGAAAACCGATCGAGGTACTCTCAGAAACTGTGTTGAAATAAACAGAGATCTAATGAAATTACTGTTCCGGGAAACGCAACTTTTAAGACAAGAAAATTTAGGAGACGAATAAAGAAGGGTTTTAGGATGACGGAGGGATATAGAGTTTCACTAAACCTGCGGAGTCACCAAAACTACGAACTGCGGCCCAGAATCTATTCCGGAGAACGAGAATTCGAGAATTTCCCTACCAATCTTAAATCTCGGTATGCGATGTCAATTTTGTTAACAAAAAAGACGAAAAGACACCCTATATATATCCGTACTTTTCCTAAGTGAAAATTAAAGGCATCCGTAGTTTGCGAAGTGAAAATTACAAATATCCATATTGTAGCGAAGTGAAAATTAAAGACATCCGTATTTTTTATAACAGAACATTCAAGACATCCGTACTGTTGAAAGTGTAAATTAAAAACATCTGTATTTTCTATGAGGGAAAATAAAATACATCAGTATTTTGATAAGAGAAAATGAAAGACATCCGTATTTTGATCAGAGGAAATAACAGACATCCTATTGTTGCGAAGTGAAAATTAATAACATCCGTATTTTTTATAGGAGAAAATTAAAGACAACCGTATTGTTGCGAAGAGAGGATTAAAGACACCAGTAATTTTCCGCAAGGAGGTTTTTGCGACGTGAAAATTAAAAACATCCGTATTTTAGCGACGTGAAAATTAAAAACATCTAGCAACGTGAAAATTAAAAACATCCTTATTTTAGCGACGTGAAAATTAAAAACATCCGTATTTTAGCGACGTGAAAATTAAAGAGAGCCGTATTTTAGCGACGTGAAAATAAAAAATATCCGTATTTTTGCGGCGTGAAAATTAAAAACATCCTTATTTTTGCGACGTGAAAATTAAAAACATCCTTATTTTTGCGACGTGAAAATTAAAAACATTCGTATTTTAGCGACGTGAAAATTAAAAACATCCTTATTTTTGCGACGTGAAAATTAAAAACATCCTTATTTTTGCGACATGAACAATAAAAACATCCTTATTTTTGCGACGTGAAAATTAAAAACATTTGTATTTTAGCGACGTGAAAATTAAAAACATTTGTATTTTAGCGACGTGAAAATTAAAAATATCCGTATATTTGCAAAGTGAAAATTAAAAACATCCGTATTTTTGGGAAGTGAAAATTAAAAACATCCGTATTTTAGCGACGTGAAAATTAAAAACATGCATTTTAGCGACGTGAAAACTAAAAACATCCATATTTTAGCGACGTGAAAATTAAAAACATCCGTATTTTAGCGACGTGAAAATTAAAAACATCTGCATTCTAGCGACGTGAAAACTAAAAACATCCGTATTTTAGCGACGTGAAAATTAAAAACATCCGTATTTTAGCGACGTGAAAACTAAAAACATCCGTGTTTTTGAGAAGTGAAAATAATAAACATCTGCATTTTAGCGACGTGAAAATTAAAACATCCGTATTTCTGCAAAGTAAAAATTCAAGGGATCCACATTTTTACTAAGTGAAAATTAAAGACATCCGTATTTTCGCTCAGTGTAAAGTTTTAGTTTTCTGTGAATGACTGCGCTAATCCTTAGTAGCAAATGTTAACAGTTATATCCCAAAGGGAATCTAAAATGTCATTTCAAGTTTGGGATAGAATTTGTTTACAAGAATGTTATGAATAAGTTTACAGGAAAAGTGCTTCCCCTCGATTTCAGATTAACTCGAAGAAAACACCGGAAACCTTGAACA
>NC_087202.1:116988304-116998304 GCF_015104395.2 Macrobrachium nipponense
GCGCCTTTAACCTCTTTCATTACACCACAACTGGAAGGCCATGTCAGTTTGATCCCTCATTGGCCGTTAGCACTTACCAACCAAACGCTCTTCAAGTTAGCAACATTCATCCAAACTACGCTACTTACATCCTTCAAATTGTAGGTCTCAGTCAGGCTTTTGTCCCTAATCCTGGATATGAATTAATGAAGATAAGGGCGGCCCTTGAAGCAAATGAGGAGAGGAAGCTTTACTTCCCTGCTGCCCTGAAAATGAACTTTACAGAGAAGAGGGATTGGGCCATTCGACTCACCGATGCTCACAGGGATTTCGAAGTTACATTTATGGAAGGAGTTTCGCGGCCGTTCATCACTGTCAGAGGAGAGGCTGCTGTGGATTTCCTGACAACTGAAGGTTTTGAAGAGGTCGTCATGGATAAGATCAAGCAGAACTTCGCTTCCAACAAGATTATCGTCTTTGATGTTCCAACACACATCGACCACATGTCTCTTAAATTTGGAAAAAATATTTTTTGGGTCAAGCGAAGATACGTCAAGCGCCAGCCAAGACCCCAGCTCATCGTTTCCCTCAAAGGATCCATCCCCGACAAGTTTTACGTGCCAACTCTCGGCTACAGGTCAATTGCTGTAGTCACTAACCTTCCCTTGTTCTGCCTCGGCTGTTCCAGGTGGGGTCATTTCAAAGATGAATGCAACGAAGAAGCCTACCGCTGCAGGTTCTGTGCCGGCGACCACAATTCCCTGGAATGTCTCGCCAAGATCAAGATGAACATACACATTCCACCTCGTTGTTGCAACTGCGGTGAGGAGCACAACGCCAACTCGGATAAATGCAGGATGAGGCCTCATACGACATTTAAAATGATCACCCATCCACCTGCTGATGAGACGATTCGTAACTGTGAGTCAATAGCTGCTACTGCTGATTGTGCTGCTGCTGCCGCTGCCTCTGCACTGGCAATCGAAAGAGACCAGATCAGAATTGCCTTACTGCAGAAGGCAATGGTGGAGATCGAAATGCTGAGGCTGTTGGTGCTCGAGTTAAGGAATCGGAATGCATTCCTGCTGCGGAATGACATACGTCGCTGTAGTGAAAATGGCAGCGGCGGGGCCAAGGGTATTTGCCCTCCAGGCACTAACAAGAAATTCTTATAGAAGATTGGCAAAAGCGAGCAAAGGTGTCAGGAGGTTATGGTCTCAATGTGTTTTTGATATATCTTACTAGTTGATTCGGGTGCTGCAAAATAGTACACTATGTACTTGGTTAAGTTACTGTGGTAAAATCAGTTTTATTTTGTAACCAGAAAGGAACACTTGAGCCAATAAAATTTAAATGCACCACTAACACTAGTCTTAAGATGATCATGTTTAAAGGTCACTTACATATATATATTTCAGTTTAGCAGATACTTCTAGTATATGGATTTTATGTTTATTGTTTAATCGTACAATTAAAGACCATTTATTCTGCTACCTGGTAGATTTAACGTGTGAAACTAGCTTTATACATAGAGATTAAGCTTATAACAATAGAAGTTGTAGAACAGTTTTAAATATAATCCTAATGACTATGCCAGTATTACACTGTATTACAGATATTTTCCAACTCTCATGCCGAGTCTTTAGAAATAAGATTGCATTTTACTTGGCAAAGGTGCTCAAATTATGTTCAGTTCGTCTTAACTTCTCAAATTAAATCTTTTGGTCCATTCATTCTTTACTTCTTAACTTCAGTAAAGAACTGTCATATCAACCTTATGTTAATCCAGGTCTTCAATTTTATGTGCTATTGCTATTCAGTTGTGCCATGTAACCTGTGAGATTTCAACCTTTCTGCTGTTTGTGGTCAATAAAATTCTGGTCCAATCTATGTTTTATTTTATATAATATAATCCTGACATGAAAGATATAAAATGTATATATGTGTATATATGTGTGAGTGTGTCTGTGTGTACTTGTAAAAGTTTAATTTAATTTGTTCCACTGATGGAAAGTAAAAAAAATCAAGTAATCAACCTAAATTGTAGAATACTGAAAAGGTCTTTGAAAAAAATTGTGTTCTTGAGAAAGATCATTATTGATTTCCATTCCTCACAAACTTCAAGAAAATTGAAAACAGTAGAAAAAAAGTTTGAACAGACAAGAGTATATACAATTGCTAAAATATGCGATGTGAATGAAGTTCAAGCACAAACTCCATTATACAAATTGCAAATAAATGTTATAAGTAGGTAGTAATGCATTTCAGACTAGCTAGGTATTATTTCTATCTATTATTCGAAAGATGAACTCAATTCATATGGAGAAGGCCCGCAAGGTCCATTGCCTTGAAATTCAAGCTTCCAAAGAATTTGGTGTTCATTCGAAAGAGACAACAGAAGGTAATGGAAATACAGAAAGAGGCGATCAGTTATTAGAAAAAACAGATAAATGAACAAATATATAAATATTTTGGTAAATCATTAAAATAGAATGAGATTCTCCAACACAAACCCCATGATTATGATACTCCCCGAGGTCAAGTTATCGTTATATTATTGTCTAGTTAATGTGAGAGTTTGAGATAAATAGCAGAAAAATTATATTATACCCTAAACAACAACAATTGAAAGGGGGTTTCAAATTGAAAGCTTCAATGATTTATGTTCGAATGAGTAGAATTCTGAACTTACGGATATATATACTTTACCGTAATGAAATAGAACGCTTGACGGTTATTGTTTATAATTAGAAAATTTGCAATTAACCGACAACCAGGAAGGTAGATGGATAGATTTGCCTTATAGATATCAAAAATTGCAATAAAGAATTATACGCATGACCGTCTGTTTATGAATTAAAGGGATTTTGGTAAACCAACATTTTGAAATGTCATTTACTGGCTATCGACGACGTGGAAAATAATACAAAAGTAAATATGATCCACGTGAAAAGGAGCAAAAAAATTAAAAAAGGGAAAAAACGGCTTCAAAATAAATAATGCGGGATTAGAATTTGTCAAGACAAGCGGTGATCATGTTTAAATTAACAGATCAGATAATGTAAGAGGTTATGAATATGTCATTTAGGAAATGTATCTTTCATTAAGAATGATCTCAGTACTGATGTACTTAAAATTCACGAAACTGTATAATAACAAATGAATACACTGAATTAGCCTTGAATAATGGTATGCTAGTATGTCTACTAAATTAATATTAAGAGCGTTTTACTGACAACTTGTTGTATTTATCTCATTAAGTGTAACTACACAAAGGTGCTCAATTGAATATAGTATAATAATACTCAAATCCATAATTTAATACACTGAAATTTTTTTATTAGAGAAATTGAAATTATTCAGTCAATTAAAGGTATATATATTCGAAACAGCTATGAAATTTTATATCAAACAATAATAATAAAAAAAGATTAAAATAAGAAGAAAGAATTCATAGCATCATTATCGAAATATTTACCGATAGTGGTGTATATATATATATATATATATATATATATATATATATATATATATATTATATATATATATATATATATATATATACCACTATCGGTAAATATTTCGATAATGATGCTATGAATTCTTTCTTTCTTATTTTAATCTTTTTTTATTATTATTGTTTGATATAAAATTTCATAGCTGTTTCGAATATATATACCTTTAATTGACTGAATAATTTCAATTTCTCTAATAAAAAATTTCAGTGTATGAAATTATGGATTTGAGTATTATTATATATTCAATTGAGCACCTTTGTGTAGTTACACTTAATGAGATAAATACAACAAGTTGTCAGTAAAACGCTCTTAATATTAATTTAGTAGACATACTAGCATACCATTATTCAAGGCTAATTCAGTGTATTCATTTGTTATTATACAGTTTCGTGAATTTTAAGTACATCAGTACTGAGATCATTCTTAATGAAAGATACATTTCCTAAATGACATATTCATAACCTCTTACATTATCTGATCTGTTAATTTAAACATGATCACCGCTTGTCTTGACAAATTCTAATCCCGCATTATTTATTTTGAAGCCGTTTTTTCCCTTTTTTAATTTTTTTGCTCCTTTTTCACGTGGATCATATTTACTTTTGTATATATATATATATATATATATATATATATATATATATATATATATATATATATATATATATATATTTATATAACAATCCTAGGTACATCATGAATATCATATCCCTCCTCCTGCTGTCAGGCACGAAGGGGGCTGAGCTACCAAAGAGAAAAGCACCAATCAGAACGCTGTACAAGACGATGTATAATTCGAATTTAAGTTGTCGAAAAAAACCGGCAAACCGGCGAAGCTACATCCGGCAATGACACTTCCGAGATTTCCAATGACTTCCGGAGGACCGTCGCAGCAGAAAAATCCAGCCAGGTTTTCAAACGACTGGAAAATAAAAAACCTTCATTGTAAAAGTGGAGGCGAACTGCACTGGGACAGAGGGATGGGAGGCAGTCCCTTCTGTATGTACCATTTCTTAGGACTTCCAGTACTTAAGGGGTTGAGCAAGACTTGGAAGAACAAACATATCTAAGACATTGCCTCGGCATCATCATCTTGGTTGGATACAGTCTAGCTCTCCTCAGCTCTCAGAGGTACCTCCAGGAGGCCTTTGCCGCCCAGTGAGTTACTTCGTGCGTTTTGCCTGGACAGCTTCAGTGCTTTTTTGATACTTGCGGGCTTTCAGTGCTGCCTTTATTCCGAAGGAGGTTTATTCCCTTGGGACACTCAACATTCGTTGATACTTTCGAACTTCGTGGTGCCTTCGTTCCAAAGGATTTGTGGAAGGTGTGTGTTATTTTTGATTCGCGTTTACAACAGTGACATCCAAACAGTGTTCGGCTATTCCCAAATAGTTTTCAAACTAGGGGACTTCTAGAGAAATTTTGCCCGGTTCCTTAAAATACGTAAAAAGACGTCGTAAAGTATGTTAGTTGCAAAAAACAAGTGAAAATCTTAGACTTGGCGTATTGTCCGCGTCTCCATTTATTTGCCAAGTATCGAAAACTGACTTTTTATTTAAAGTCCTACCAATCTATGCCGAAACAAATGTCATTGTCTGCTGCTGTTATATTTTCATATCCTCTTTTGCCCTGTATTAATAAATCGCCGAACGAATCTTAAGTTTAGCAGAACAAGTGTATCGAGTGATTACAGAATTTGGAGGTGGAAAGATTAGCCTATCTTAATTATGATGGCGTTCCTACTTGATTTGTATTAGGCCTACACTGCCCATTTCTTTGGTGCCGTACTGCTGAAGGTAACAAACGCTTCAGTTATGGCTTCAGTCGAGATTTAAATGTTGATGAATATTATGTTTAATATTCATTGAGTGATTACCTCAGTGAAAGAGCAAATAAGAGCACCATAACTCGTGCAGATATTAGAAACCTAGACATTTTTATTTCAGTGCAAATGCAACAAAACTAAATGTCTGAAGGATCGAAAGTGGTTATTGCTCAGTCTAGTCAGGAATGATAAACACAACCGAGGAATATTATAAAAATGGAGACTTTCCTTTATTTCATACTGATTCAGATATTTTGCTAAATACTCAGAGTACTTAATGTGAAGCCTTGAAGATAAACAAAAACATCCAAACAATGAAGAAGATTGCGTTACTGTGTTGGAGAGAATTTCCAGCTCATGGTCGATGAATTTTCAAAATCTGTTAAAACACTGAAACGATTATGTTCTTTCATTCAAAGAAAAATGTGAAAAGACCATATTGTCATTAACGGAATATAATGCAAAACAAAATAGTATAACTTTATTCATTCTGACTAAAGAAGTATTTTCAATCTTTTTATTGATTTCGACAATATATCATTACAAGTATAGACAATATTATGTACTGAAGGGATAGTCATTTAATACAGAATTCAGAACTCATTAAGGTATACAAAAAATAAGCATTACTTGAATTGAAAATCATCAATAAAGAACAACACTACTTAAATAGAAAGGAGAAACTAAATTATATTTCGCAATCATATTAAAAATATTTGTTAATTACCAGAACTGACTTAACCTTTAATGGCCTAGGATGAGCTCGTATTCTTCAAGATAATCGCTCAGTACTGTGGTTTTTTTTTAAGTATGCACGAAGCGCAGAAAAGTGCTAACGGGCAAGTGTTTTCAGATTATCTAATATTAAAGTTGTTCAATATGCACAGTACTATATTGAAACTGAATGATTGGAATTAGAGCTTACTATTTTCAATTTAAAGTTAAGAATTTTTGTTATATGAAATTGGACTCTTTTCTCACCAGACACCAGGTAGGTCTCCAGGCCTGTCAGTCGTCCTGCTTCAGGAACCGTCTCCAATCTTGGTGATCTTCACAGAGCCTCATTTCATCAACCTTGAAGCCTCCCCTTTCTACTCCTCTCTCTATGTTTTGTAGCCATCTCATTTTTGGTCTTCCTACCGGTCTCCTTCCTTTGCGAGCTATATTTCTGTCTTTCATTGGTGGGTACAGCAGATACAGATTGTTACTGAATATCTGTATTCGGATAGTTATTTCCAGTTTTGAATCGTTTTGACCACTAAAATCTGCTCCTAAGTATTTGAAATTTCTACACTGCTTCAATGTCTGACCTTCTAATTCTACATCTACGTTGCTTGGTGTTCGTGATAAGTGCATGATCTCTGTCTTATCCTTGTTGATCTGCATTCCATTAGCTGTTAAGATCGCGGTCCAGTTGTTGACGTTTTCTTGGAGAGATTCCGCGCTGGGGATTATCATTGCATGGTCATCTGCATAAATCAGGTTGATGATCTTCAGCTTCGTCCCCGCCTCGATCCCTCATACATTTATCTAGGAACAATATAAAAAGAAGTGGAGAAATGTCGCTGCCCTGTCTTAGTCCTGATTTAATTTCAAACCAATTGTCATTCTCTTGATTTGTTTTTACTCTGGATATGTTTTTCCTAGGGCATCCCTGGGATACGTCAGGTAGATGTTGACATCCATAGTTGTCTGTAAACATTCAAGTAATTCTAAAATTTGGTTTCGCAAGTCACCGAATTTTTCATAGTGTCGTGTTCAAAATCGTTTTGGGAAAGTATTTGTTCATTAATAGAACTAGTTTTAGTTTTATCGAATTATTATGATAAGTCCGTATTCAAGATATCGATCTCTAGTTGTTTTCAAGTATGCTGAAGCCCAACATAACATTATATTCAAACTGAATTAGTGGAATTATTTATCTCTGGTTTGTTGCAAGTAGTTCATAAGTCTCATAAAAAATTGGTGTTCAAAGTTCTGTTTACAAAACACTACTTTAACGACATTATTCATTCATTCATTGGCATCATAATCTATATAAAGACAACATTCGGCGATGAGTGTTGAAAAATAAAAATAGAAATAAACTGTACACGGAATAATAGAAAAGGAATGAGATGAATAACTCAGAAATGAGAAATGCATAGTAAAAATTTATCTCTCCTCAAAGCGAAAATATGGCGCCGGTTGGCTTGACAGACTTTAGGTAATTAATTAGCGCCCTTTACCCGGAAGCGGTTTTGCTGTTAATTAACAATCATTAAGCGTATTGAAAATAAATGTATGTATGTATGTAGTATATATATAATATATATATATATATATATATATATATATATATATATATATATATATATATATAGATTATCTATATGAGAAACTGTTGAGTTGCAGAGGCCTCTGTTCTCTTGAGCCGTGAAACAAGAGGAAATAAGGGTAGAATTCAACCTAAAATTTTGTAACCCATACGATTACGAACTTCATACATTAAAGACTGCCTGAGTATTTTGAGACACTTGTTACGTCTCTTGTGTTGCTTCGCTATTGCTCTATAGTTATTTATAAGTTTGCATTCATTTTCTCAGATTTTATTATTAGTGCATTCGTGGAATTTATATCGAATTTAACGCTTACTAGAGCGAACTATTTTAATTCAAAATTTGGGAATTACTTAAAATGAAATCTGGACTGTCACTGAAATGTGACGGACTGCATCTCTTCCATCAACTCGGCATTACTGTATTCACCGAAATTTTTTTTATAATCAAGTTACTAAGAAATACATGAAGACAATGTATTAACAATACATTATTTCATAAATACATTTTCATAAATTCATTTTCTCATTTCATAAATACATTGCAATTTTTTCTCAGACAACTTCGAGATACGTCATGTAAATGTTGACATCCATAATTGCCTAAATACATTTAGTCATTCTAAGCTCTAGTTTCGCAAGTTATTGAATTCTTTATAATTTTTTGTTAAAAAAGTGTAAAAATTCATAATCTTAATAATCCCTCATCGAATGTGTCATCACCTAATGCTCCTCTATTGAATTCAAGGTACTTCAAGCTATTGTTCAAATCTGATTGTTAATCGGTTAACTTCCTTTGCGAATCATTATATATATATATAATATATATATATATATATATATATATATATATATATATATATATATATATATATATATATATACTATACTGACTTCCATCATGACATCACAACAACATTATTCGTTAATTTTTAATCATTATCCCTTTTTTTAGGTTCTAGCATCTGCTGCAATTCCTCGCTTGTCAACGTGAGAAAAAGGACAACCACGCATAGGCGTCTTCTGACCATGGCTCGTTCCAAGACTCTGCCGAAATCGTCAAGGAGCAGCGCCCAGCACAAAATAGGGACGATGTTAACAACAACCACCCTCGAGTGAACCGTCCCAACTCGGAGAACTATTGTCAAGAACGTGCCGGTGCCGGTGCCAGTGCCGGTGCCAGTGCCGGTGCCAGTGCCAGTTCCAGCACTCCCGCCCAGGAAGTGAACAACAACCACCATCCAGTAAACAGGCCTTCTACGTCTCAAGGCAATGGACAGGCTGCCGAGCCCAACCCTGGGTTCCAGCCTATGTTGCGAAGAGACGCCCATGCAGTAGGTGGGAGGAGAGCGCTCTACTTCCCAAAGGACATAGTCATGAACTTGAGTCAGAAGAAGGACTGGGCTCGTCGTCTCAGCGCTGCTCATAGAGACTTTGAGGTCCTCTTCGTTGAAGGAAACGGAAAGCCCCACATCAATGTCAAGGGAGGCGCTGCTGTGACTTTCTTGACAACGGAAGGCTTCGAACGGGTCATCATGCATGAAAATGATCCAGATGCCAGGTATACCAGGATTATCATCTTTGATGTTCCAGTCACCGTTAACGTTGTTTCCCTGAGGCTTGAAGCTAACGTAGTAGCGGTGGAACGCAGGTTTGTAAGGCGCCAACCTAGACCCCAACTCATTGCTACAGTCAGGGGACCTGTGCCAGATAGAGTGTACCTGCCCAACCTTGGCTACAAAAATGTTGCTGTATTTACCAACAGGGCTTTATTCTGCCTCAAGTGTTCCAAGTGGGGCCATTTGAAAGGAGGGTGCAACGAGCGCACATACCATTGCAGGTTTTGTGCTGGCAACCACAATTCTCTGGAATGCCTCGCCAAGATCAGGAGGAACATCTACATTCCGGCCAAATGTTGCAACTGCGGAGAAGAACACAATGCCAACTCGAGATCCTGCAGGATGAGGCCTCGTCTATCAGGAAGGAGGCCTCGTCGATTCCATAATTATGAAGGTGCAGCAAGTCGTAGCCGTGATCCATCATCGGCGATTGCTTGCGCAGCAGCTACTGCAATTGCCAGAGCTGCACTTGCCAATCAAAGAGGACGCTTGAGACATGTCGTTCTTACCAGGGCAAGGATGGATATTGCAAATCTGAGGGCTCTGGTTCACGGCTTGAATGTTAATAATAGAGCCCAGCCGAACAGAAGGCCACTCAACAATTTCAGACCATTCAATGAAGTGGCGGCATTCGAAGAAAGATTCATGTAGAGAAGAATAGCCTATTTCTAACTGACTGACGAATTAATGAGCGGAACAACCATTGTAGTTAATTTGTTCTGCTTCTTATATACATTGAGCC
>NC_087202.1:117003304-117025804 GCF_015104395.2 Macrobrachium nipponense
ATATACGTATATATATCATAATTCTTCATTGGGTTCGAGCTGGGTTGAGTTGCCAAGTAACGAGCATTCAGCAGCACATCAAAAAGAATTGATCTATTTATGAATTTATTCTGTCAAAAAACAGGACACCAGGGACAAGTACATACTGGGAAGTTTTATCCAAAGGCTCCAATCATTACCGGCGCCTCCTTTGTTGCTGAAATACTAAGACAGATGCTCAAATAATAAAAAAATAATAACCTTTTTGTTACAAGCGAGAGGCAACCTGCAATAGATGCCGTTTTCGCAATTCTTCTCGGGTTCGAAAAGGGGTACGCAAGCTCTGGAAGCCATACTTATCCTGGACTTTGCCTGAGCAGCAACTGGGTCAAGACAGCTCTCTCCCACTCTCTCCCAGGCTTCTGGAGTACCGCCATGTCTGTGTCACAAGGTGGAGTACTTAGATTATTTTTCGGTTTTGCAGTATTTGTTTCATACTTTTAACATTGAAGGATCTGCAGCGCTAACTCAGAGGATTTGTACAGTCATGTGTTACTCTTTCGTAGTCTTCGTTTCAGTGATATCTCAATAGTGTCCGGTCTTCCGAAATACGTGATGCCTTGAGGGGAAATAATCCAGAACGCATTTTGTTCCAGTTCGTGTGTTTTGATACTCGGTGAATACGTGAACTGTAGTGGAATACTGACTCAGAATGCTTCATAGCTTTTATCTCGGTTAAAAGTTTTGACCCTCCAGTTACCAACTTTTTGAACGGTAATGTGTTCCTCATAGCATATTAGGTAATTGTCGATATCATTCAAGTGTAATTTTTATCATTCATTTTTTAAATGTGTTTTTTTTATGTATTTATTCAGTGGAGTTTTTCATAGTCATTCAGTGGCACGGAAATCAAGATTGGAAACGGTAAATTTAATTTAGCGTTTAAAATGGACAAGTGAGAAAAAACGCAGAGTGAATATTTCTATACAAGAGCAGCGCGAGTATCATAGCTCTACCCTCTGCCAAGAACCCTATTCCAATACCGTACTTCATTTCTTTTTGAAGAAAACTTAAAAGAAAAATGAATACGACCTTTACGAATGAGCGCCCTATACTTTTACAGTTATCAATCATTAGCGCATTCCTTTTCGCGTACAGAAACTATCAAGCAACAGATAACACTTTTCTTTTTACTTTTGAAACTCGAGGATATTGTGGTCATCATTTTGTCAGAAGGTTGGAATTCAACAAGAAGAGCCTGCGACAGGGTCGTCTTCTTCTGTCCTTGCTTATATTGTATATTGCCATTGTGAGGAGAAACTACTTGAAAGTGATTGTTCCAGTGTCGTATATCAGACATTGATCATTTATCTGCATTGATCACTCTTTTTGTCGAATCTAATCCCAATTCACAAATAGAACTTTGTTTATTACAAAATGCTTAAAGCGTACTCCTTAAGTGATAAACTTTGAAAATTCCGTCTCAATTGTAATTAAATTTATGCTTCATTTCCCTGAGTGGAACAAAATCAAATTTCACTTGACATACAATATTTATTAAGTATTAATACGATTAGCTAAGACTGAAATTAAATTCTTATGGACTTGAACCTTAATAGTCACTAAAAATAATATAATACAATTATTATATATATATATATATATATATATATTATATATATATATATATATATATATATATATATATATATATATATATATATCATATCTCAGTCAATCAATGATTTTAGAATTCAAATTCCTCCCAGGTAAGTTGTATAAAATCAGCATACAAAAATAGAAAATTGATCTTTAGGGGCATCTCAAGACTTAGTTTTCAGTTTATGGAGCGACTTCCTAACAAATTAGACGATTGGTATTGTAGACTGAGGTGCGGATCTCTCTTCAGGAGAGATTTCATCTCATTCCTCTGAAGATATTGCTCGGATCTAATTACTAATTCCGATTTCAGTTTTTTTTTAATTCCCTATGAGAACTCTGTTACCAAATAATATGAGAAATTTGGATGAATCCGATCAGGACTGACCACATCTTTCTGTATTTTCCAGGAAATAACGATAATTACCCACTCTTAAGGACGAGTCCTCGTGCCATCCAAGGGGTTCCTATGACTACGGAATTTCCGATGATGACCGTCCAACTATCTGGGAATACCTTTCAGATTCCCAGGAATATCTTCGACCTTTTTATCGGTAGTGGACGAATTGAAAGGCCATTACCACTTCATTTACCCTCGATCGCCAGCAACCCTGGGTTTTTTGCCTCAAATTCCAACCTCCATCAACAAGGCAATGTTCTTCGTTTTCCCTTCGAAATCCCAAACTTTGGTAACAACTTGCAGCTCGGTCACCAGCCTCAGTTCCCAAACCCAGGGTTCCATCCCTTGGTGCGAAGGGGAGTTCTGGCAGGAAACGAGAGAAGAAAACTTTACTTCCGTAGCGAGGTCGCTATGAACTTCAGGCAGAAGAGGAATTGGGCTATGCGACTCCAAGCCACACGCGGCGCCTTTGAAGTTATGTTCGTCGAAAACAACGATAGACCTTACATCACCGTCAAAGGAACCGACGCTGTGCGTTCCCTGACAACCGAAGGTTTCGAAGGCGTCATCATGGCCGAGCAAGATCCTATCGTCACGTATTCCAGGATTATCATCTTTGACGTCCCAGTTGATGTTAGCATTTACTCACTCACATTTGAAAGTAATATTGTGAGGGTAGAACGCAGCCTTCTGGTGGACCAACCTAGACCCCAGCTCATTGCTACAATTCGGGGACCTGTGCCAGATCGAGTGTTCTTGGGTAACCTCGGCTACAGACCGGTTGCCCTGTTGTCTAGTGATCCTTTATTCTGCGACAGGTGTTCCAGGTGGGGCCACTTGAGTGGCGGTTGCAGCGACCAATCCTACCGTTGCAGATTCTGTGCAGGACGTCACAATTCTCAGCAATGTCTCGCCATGAACGACAGGAACGTGCAAGTTCCAGCTAGGTGCTGCAACTGCAACGCTGGACACAACGCCAACTCGGTGTCGTGCTCGATGAGGCCTCGAGCATCCAGCAGGAGGCACACTCAGCCCATTGTTGAGGCAGCACTTCGCAACCGTCACTCGATATCAGCTGCTGCTGCAGCTGCTTCTGCGGCTGCCAGTGCTGCAATTGCTCACGAGAGAGACCAGAGGAGAATTGCGAGGCTCCACAGGCTCAAGGCTGAAATCGACATGCTCAGGTGTTTGGTGCACGAGTTGGCAGCTCTGGAAGGCATTCGCATGAATGCAGCAGCAGCAGCAACAGCACCAACATCTCGACCACGACCACCAACATCACGACCACGACCATCAACATCACGACGACCACCACCACCACCACGGAATGCAAATGCCGACGACAACGAGTCTTCAGATACCGAAGAGGAAGCATAGGACACACTCCTGCAGCAGAGATGACATGTCCTATTACTGTCAGCATATATATTTGCAAAATGATCTTCCCCACTTACTACACTACAGAGGGTCAGAAGTTTGCAGAACATAATTCATTGTAACATAATTCATAGTCAATGGAGGGAATGATTAAATTCCCAATCATGGCTGAATATGAGCATTTTCTGTAGTCGTTAAGTAATGTGAATGCACCAATTAGTTTTTTAGGTATTGCGTTATGTCAATTTCATATTTCATTGTAACAATAGTCAATGGAGGGAATGATTAAATTCCCAATTATTGCTGAATATGAGAATTTTCTGTAGAAATTAAGTTTTGTGAATGCACCAATTAGGTTTTTAGGTAATGCGCTCATTTTATGTCAATTTTATAATTCATTGTAACAATAGTCAATGGAGGGAATGATTAAATTCCCAATTAATATGAGAATTTTCTGTAGTCGTTAAGTAATGTGAATGCACCAATTAGTTTTTTAGGTAATGCGCTCATTTTATGTCAATTTTATAATTCATTGTAACAATAGTCAAGGGAGGGAATGATTAAGTTCCCAATTATTGCTGAATATGAGAATTTTCTGTAGTCGTTAAGTAATGTGAATGCACCAACTTGTTTTTTAGGTAATGTGCTCATTTTCATGTCAACTTCATTAGTTATGTTGAAGCAGTAAGAATCCCAGACTTACCATTTTACATATAGTTATTAGATGTTTCTGGCCTCACTTTATTGCTTAAAGCTCAACTCTGCACATACAGGCCTATTTTTAGCTCAATTGTTTTGATTTATTTAGCAGAGGATATCTATATATTGTAGTTATAGGCCAGTTAAAAATTTTTTTTTTTTTTTTTTTTGTCCAGTATTACAGTCTGCAAAAAAATAAAATCACTGTTTTCCGTAATCATTCAGTTGTCTAAAGATCTTACGTTATTTTTTCACATGCACCAATTTTTGAATAGACAACTGTATTATTAAACGTCATTGTTCAAAATCTATACCTTGTAACTTGAACAAATGTACTTTCGGCCCTTTTTTCAATAAAATTCTGGACTAATTTGTGTGCTTTATTCTACGTAGTCCTGGCACTTCAGAACAAAAAAATAGTAAGAATGGATAACCACCCCCCCCCCTCTCTCTCTCTCTCTCTCCTCTCTCTCTCTCTCTCTCTCTCTCTCTCTCTCTTTGATATTGAATGCATATTTGTTCATCTTTGTCTTTCTTCAACCAGGCATATGATATTACGTACAGTACTTGCACTACACACTTAGAATACAAACGCATATTTTGTATACATACATACATACCTATATATGTATACTATATATGTATGTGTGTATAATATGATGTATATAAAACATGCGTTTGTATTCTAAGTGTGTAGTGCAAGTCCTGTACGTAATATCATATACCTGGTTGAAGAAAGACAAAGATTAACAAATTTGCTTTCAATATTAAATAGCATAAGAAATTATTTAAAGACATTTGTCATTCACGCCACAATTTGACTCAAGTTTCAGTTTATATTACTGTACACACGCGCAAATTAGTTTTGGCAGTTTCATAATTTTTCATTCACCCGCCTGAATGACGATTCATGCCATATTAATCTATTTTTATTTTCGGAGTTGGAAGAAATCTTACGTAATGACGTTAAAACAATTATTGATATCTTTAGAACATCATGTTACGTTATGTTATGTTATTGCATAAAACTATTTCCATATAGCATGATATGATAAAAAAGTCATATCACAACCACTAACATACATTACTAAGTAGATAGAAGGCACCTATCACTAAAATCAAACCAAAATATCGTGGCGGGTAACAGGAGGTTTCTCCCGGACTTTATCGTTCGCAGTTAAGAACATTTTGGTCATTTAATCCATAAGGAAACCGCCCTACTTAAACCTAACACCATTGTGGTAAAGGCTCATTAAACACTCAGATGGATGTTCGCTCCGTAGTTTTCCCCGATTTTCCGCATTCATTTCATCTAAATGCGACTTAGAGTAACCTTTGTGTGTGTGTGTGTGTGTTTGTGTGCATACATACAGACAAAAGGAATTATTAGTGTGTATACACTTTATATATATATATATATATATGTGTGTGTGTGTGTGTGTGTGTGTCTACTAACATCTAAAAAGATATAGCCTATGAAAGAAACACAAAGGAAAGTTATGATTGACCCTTAACAGGGGGTCGCGTCTTTAAAGGATTAAAATTCCTGCTTGTATAATTAGGATTTAACTCGTGTCATTATTAAACCATAACACTTGGTATATGTAGTACATCGTCACTCACTCGACTCACCCTGTACAGAAAGCAACCCCCCGACTTGTTCGTTCTCGCTGCCTGAGCCATAGAAAAAGTTGAAAAAACTGAGAGACGCTGTATCTCTGTTTTCAGCACTCGCACACGATGCCCACAATTACTTTGCGAGAGGAAAAATAGACAATGGGCCCTTGTCCGATGTGACGAGGGTTTACGATTGGAGACGTGACGCTACCAATATTCCAGATGTAAACTATTTATACTCATTTATAATAGGGAAAAAGAAAAAACTTAAGAAGCGAAAGGGTGGGTGGAGGGATTGGTCTTGGACCATACACTACAGAACTTCATCTGGCTTTCTTGATAAGCCGATAAGATTTTTCCCTTTGTCTACAAGGAAAAAAAAAGTCTTAAACTTTTAGATTCAAATACGAAGCCTTCTGATGAGACCTGTCATCCGCCATGACATTTTGGTTTGACTACAGTAGTATCGCATAAACATAGTCCTTATATTATCATTTCAATATTAGGTTGAAGGTAGCTGAACCATTTCATTTGTTACATTTTACAGAAAACATTGGAAGCTCACAAAATGCTTCAAAGATTTAAAGATTAAAAAAAAAAAAAAAAAAAAAAAACAATGACAACCTGACAGGGTGAACCAAGCGACCCCACTCTATTGTTTTCGATGTCGTGAGTGCGCGGGAATCTAATGTGAATGTGCTATTCATCGGTCAAAGAAAAGTCCCCTGCTCAGCGAGAGATAATAATTCCACTGCATTCCGTGCAAGTTTCTGTTAAGAGAGATATCAAGAAAGCTTAATATACCGTAGGGAATCATACATACACGAACCAAGCTGCTTAGAGAACGGCAAGTTTAGAAAATGGGCCTAGAAGTGGAACTCCCCGAAGCAACCACAAGTACTACTCTAGGAGCTGTGGAAAGTCCTGCGTGCGCTTATGTCACCTCCTATTGACTTTTGATACTGTGAATATGATGTTTCTGGAGCATTGATTAAGAGGTGGCGTGTTGGGGTTCATAGTCGTTTGTCCACCATACTGAATCAAAGGTTGCGGCCATATTGGCCCCTGGTGCTAAATAGCGCAGTTGTATGGTTCTGCAATCAAAGGCATGTTATATTTTGTTCGAAAGGAAATTTGATGGCGAATAAAATTTTAATAGAATTGAAGGCCTAAAATAAATCTACAAGAAGAAATCTAAAGTTTTCAATACATTGAATTACAAATGGCGGCCAGTTTGGGTCCTGGCTTTTGATATACTAATTTCTGCAAATAAGTAATGATCACTTTGCAAATAATTTGGTGATATCATTTTAGATTTGAATGTTTAAAATGAGAGTTTCTAAGGACAAAATTACATTTTATGCTTTGTATTTTTATGATCTCATAATTTTTGAATAAACGTCAAAATAAAGTACTTTCACCAAAATAACATGTAATTGAAAACAGAACATTTATACAAAATCTGGAATTCGTTTCACTCTCACTCAAGTACATGCATTTGCATTCACACTGTATTTGATTTGCACAAGGACTGGAGTATTAATTAGAGGCAGTGGCCATAATCGAAGAAAGCGGGTGTAGAAAAGTTTGGGCCCACTCGGAGGTGGTGGTTGCATTGCAACGTGATTTCGTTCAGTGCGTGAAGGAAAGCGTGACAGGGAACAAGCAACTTGCTGGTGTTATTGATTATGTTCTCAGTCCCTTCGTGGCAGTTCTGGGTTCAGCGGATTTTTGCATAATGAACTGGCTTCACATTTGCAAAAATGGCAGCCTGCAGTTTCCCTCAGCCAAACTGAGCAAACATTTGGTCGGACACACTTTAACCAATGACAAGGAGTTGGGAACACATCTGGAATGAGTGCTTCCGCCAAGTTCGTCATCAGCAAGCATGCATCCCTAGACAAGAGGATTCAGCCAAATATCTTCAACGAATGGAGCATGAAGCCACATGTAGCACAGCAGATGGGCCCTTACAGTATGCTGCTTGATACAGGCACATGTAGGAGTAAATCGCTCTATATCAAACTGATGATGTTCTATATGATAAATGATGAAACGATATTCATCAAAACTCAACATCACCTTGACTTCACGCATCTGATAAGGAATTTCTCAGTTTCAGTGATGATCTCATCATTCATTTCTTCTTTTCCAAAGTTGCGCAAGAGATTTTAGCACCTTTTCTCACTTCGATAAAAGTATTTTTTTTTATACTTATTTTGCTAGCAGTGCCACACCCGGTAAATGCATGGATTGTAGGCAGTATATCTACGAGATCTGAGTCCATGGTCCTAACCAAGCCGTGAATGGGAACTACGCTTCCAGATTGACTTGGGCCAGATATGAACCAGAGTTCCTCCAAGTCTAAGTTCCTCTATTTACTATAGTGGTGTACTGCAGAAACATACATCAGTGTTTGGAGATGTAATGACAAAGGTACTAAATCAACCAACTTTGACAGCATGGTTAACTGAAACATTATATGATCGTCTGGTTCCTCATGAGAGCATGTAAGCAGTCGCACAGCTTTGATTGATCTACTTATGATACTGAATCACATTGTTGAACAGTTTACGTGATCAACCGAAGAGGAGGCATTTGTCAGTAACGTTTTTCTTCACCCGCTGAATGAAATCACGTTGAACTGCAGCATTCTTCTCCGAGAGGACACAAAACTCCCTTTAATACTCCAATCCTTGTACCAATCAAATACAATGTGAATGCAAATGCATTTACTTGAATAAGATTTAAATGAATTCCACAGATTTTTTTTTGTGAAGTCTCTTTATGTTTTCAATTTCATCCGTTTCACTGAAGTCTATGATTATGCTGCGACGAACCACAGTTGATGATAGTGATAATGATGTCTCCTTAAGACATCAGTGATGATGATGTCTCCTTAAGACATCAGCTCAGTAGGAAAATCAGCTTATTTTTTTATTTACTTACGAATCCTTCCTTTGTCTAGTAGGAGGAGGTGGAGGATGGCCTTATTTCAGTTAATAGCAAAGCTTGAAAACCAATATTTCTTGAGCTAGCATAGTCCAAGATCTGCAAGAACATAAGTCTTTTTATTTAAGTTATAATCAAACTAAGCTGGCAAAGGTTTGGGGTTCTTCCTTGTTTTGGGAATGGAATCAAAACGTTTTACAGATTTCTTCTCAAAACAAGATGAGTAAAATTGTCTTCTAGCAGTCTCACCTGAGGGAAGGCAGTTTAAAAGGAAATCTGTCGGTTCTTTGTTCATTTTTGTGCAAGTTGAAATATTGAATAATCCTGTTGGCTTGTCAATATCATTTCCTTCTCTCTCCTACATTCCGGCTTCTTAAAGAGACTACTATAATAATTCAAAATATGGGAACAAAAATAACTTTGGGACTGAAGAGCCTTTCCAGTCTTTAAGACTAATTTATTTAAAGAAGCGTTTTGAGGTTTTACTTTCTCCCTTCCCAATAAAAGAGAAACACTTTCTCCCCTTTATTCAACTGACTCATCTTAGCTCGAATTTTCACTACTTCCATAATTTCATTCCTTATACTTTCAATTTTGCCTTTTATTGATTGAATATTTAGAAATTCTCCCAAAGTATTATCATGTTTGAAATAACATTTTCTCAGCCTCGCCTGTAATAAATATATAAGACCATATTTTTCATTGTTAATCCTTTTGGAAAAAGCTGTTTTATCAACCATTTTTGACATTCCTTCTTCACCCACACCCACCAAATTGACAAATGTTCAAACTGACTTTTGTTGCATTTCAAATAATGCCAAAAAGAACTTATAGGACTACTAACTAAATCATATTTTAATACATTGTTATTTATTTTCCATTAATCAGAATCCTTCATTTTTTCCACAGTTAATTTCCATAACGACCATACAATGGTCTGAAAATGAGACTGTTACCCTGGTTACATTGCAAATGTTATCAAAAATGCGTCTGAAATAGAACCTTGAAGGCGAGAGCCTTCATTTTTCCTTTCGAAAGTGTATTCAGGTATTCCTTTTCGAAAGTAGTAGGTATCCTTTAAACATAAATGTCTGATTAAAGATAATAACGCTTCTGACACTATTTGGCGACTCGGATGACTACTTACTCTGTCGGTAACAACACAGTTGAAATCTCCACCTAAAATGATGTAGTCAATCCTGTGCCTTATATAAAAGTGTAACTCATCTTTATGACAATAATACGTTCTTCCACATCTGTATATTGGTTATTAATCTATTTTTTTAATTACCATTATTAACGTACCCCCTTTGAATAACACTGTGGGATTGAAAACTATTTCATACGTACTGCAAGTATGCAACAGACTGAGACATTTTCGAATTGTACCCCTGCAAAAGTACGTCAATTTTTTGGTGGCTCAACTTCGCTTGTAATTTCAGTCGCTTGTCTGTGCCACATAATCCATTATGATACATTTAATGTTGCTACAATTAAAACATTGTGATATATAGGATTATATGCGTTGTTTCTTTTTCAGTTGTTGCTGACTTCCTTCCTTAACTTCAATATACCATCTTTTCCAAATTTCAATTCCATTTCCCTTCTTAGGACTTTTCATCATTTGATGAGTATTCTCTGCAAATTAAAATATCCACTGGTATTTTCAGTATCCATATCATCATCAGTGTTAGGTTCATAGACCGATGCACAAGTTATTACATTTAAGTTTTCCTCGTCAAGTGGAAGACGAGAACCGTAAGATTTATCTACTGATGAATACAAGGAATTTGCAATAGGTGATAAATTCAAAGAAGGCTCTCATCATAGCTACTCTTTGTAGAGGGGGAATCACTCAAGCATAGAAACGTAGACTCACTCACCATGATACCTACTATCACTGAACTCATCGTTATCCAGCAGTTTAATATTATCATCAAGATTATCTTCTCTATCAGGTTCTGCATGAATTGTATCATGTAGTACTGATGAAAAATTATGCAAGGCGATACCGGATTGATTCATAACTTCTTTTGCCCTGCCTCAAGTGTTGTTATTTTTCTTTCTTTCGGCAGCCTCATCCATTTTATGCACGTTCCCAAGCAGGAAAATCTTGCAAGTCATACGACTGGATATTGCGATCACTATTTTTACAACCTATGGCCAAATGCGCTGAACTGCCACATTTATGACAGGTTTTTTCTCCCCGCTGATATCCATTTTTGCAGTCCTCACTCCATTCAGTAGAGTTTTACCTTTTCCATGTACTATAAAACTGTTATTTCTGATACCGTAAACTTTCCCATAACGACTCAAAACATTCTCTAAAATGCCATTCTTCGTTTGATGCAAACGTTTGACTGCTAAGGTTTACTATTCATAATGAATCCTTTGCACCTACTTTGAATGTTTTATCTTCATTATTCAATATAAAATTCTCAAGATATCCATTATCAACGAACTTAGCAACTACTCTGTTGGGAAGCACCGGCTGAATTCCGACGATTTTCGTGTCTTGAATATCTAACATGTCAAAAATGACATCACATGCCGAGTCATAGATTACAGTAGATGTAAATTGCAATTCAACCGAGTTGACACGTCTAAGAATACAAGGTTTACTTGCTACGTTTTCAATTATTCCTTTCTATAATCCAGTACCTGAGGGCGTGTCACTATAAGCAAGTAAAAGCCAATGACGAGAGCAGTCAAAGTTTACGTCCACACCCGACCAGAGCTAGGACGAACTCTCAACGGGAGTTAGTGAAAGAACCATATATCGGTTTCGTCCACAAAACTAAAGATGAAAACAATCCAGTTTTTCGTGAACCTGTAAATCAACGTTCAAAAAACTGTGGCAGCGCTGGGTCACAGATAAACATTAATAAATGTTCTCCATCCTTGGCAGAATTTACGACACCAAGACCAAAAACTTCATTTTCAACTAGAATCAACCAGAACATTGTAAATGCCACTTTCCCCTAGTTATTTTTCGAGGCAACGAATGATCACTTTCTTCAAATGAAAACCTCCAATTCCTAAGAAAATGCAAGCAATGTTTTATGGAGGCGGCATTGCTCAATCGCTTTTGATGTCATCATAGAAATGTACCTACATTTTTACCAGAAGGGCTGAGTTAGGTCCCACACGCACTTTGATGACCCTCAGTTTGACCTTCGATTTTGATATTTGGTACATCTGCTAAATTAGTTTACAGCCAAAGTAAATCATTATTTAAGATTTTTGTGATGATTCGTTGTTGACCCAACTGGAGACCGATTCCAAAATGATCGCCATCTTTGATTCACTATGGCGGACAAACAACCATGAGATTAAACATGCCACCACATTTTATATCATCCTCAGACATCACATTTACATTACCAAAAGTCAAACTGAGTGGACGTGGAAGTTCACACTGGATCTACCAGTAGCACTGTAGCATGAATGTTGCTGAGTAACATTCATTTGTAAATGTTGACTCCTAGCACCTTGTCATGATATTGTTGAACCAGGAATCATGGATGGAACGGGAGAGATTTTTAAATATACACTTGAAATAATTGATGAGTGTCTAATGAATAAGTCTTATGATAATAAGCAACCCTACGTTTGATGGATGGGAGATTTAATTAGGCTTACTTTTTTTTCTTTATCGATGTCCAATGAATACCACGGACATGGAGGGAAACAAATTCAATGATGCATGCATTTTTTTCTTCAAAACATAAATGATGCATTTTATTGTGAGATACTTTATTCACATCGGCCTAATCCTTTTATCACTCCTATACGGCACCACCGAATCCCCCCACATCTCAGGCTACTCCGACTTCTCGCTACGAGCTCCATGGCGTGAATTTTTTTTTTTTTTTTTTTTTTTTTTTGTGGGGGGGCTTCTTATTTACATAAATTTTTGGCATGCCAAGCACTGAGGCAACTATGCCCATTCAGCGCTGAAACGGACAGTAAAAGATTTGAAAGGTGTTACAGGAGGAAAACCTCTCAGTTGCACTATGAAAATTGTTAGGAGAGGGTGAACAGTAAGATGGAAGAGAGAAAATATGAACGGAGGTACAGTAAAAGAAATGATAGTAGCTGCAGCTAGGGGCCGAAGGGACGCTGCAAAGAACCTTTAAGTAATGCCTACATTGTCCATCGCGAGAAAGTTGCACTAATGATATGGCTATTTTCAAATTTCCTCGCCGACACCCGAAGCTTTAACATGCATATGTTCATAGAACATTATCCGCTCAAAATTACTTTCTCTTTCATTAGCCAAAATATTTGCTCGCACTTATGTTACATGCTGAATGGTTGTTGCAGCTGTCAAAGAACAACTACTGATTACAGCAGTAGGTTTTTAATGTAAAAATAAAAACATCTGAAATAGACTTAAACGAGTCTCTCCTTTCATATTTCCTATTCTTTCAGCTGTTCATAATAATGCTTACGGCAGTAGGTCTAGCCATGCATGTGAAACTAATTTTAACCCAAGAAAGCTTTATGAAAGTAAGCCTTTCTTAATATATTCGTCAGCTTTGACTCCAAAAGATTAATATAGATATTGTCGATTTAAATAATTATTCACATTACATATCCGAGTGTTATACTGCTGAAAATAGACCTAAGTCAATCAGGTGTGAAAATCAGAAGTCAAATTTAGGACCACTAAATGTGCTATTCAAATCATATTGATCAAAGGACAAAATTAGTTTAATTGCAATTAAAGAATATTGACAGCTTAAAGTATATAACGGCTGTAGGAGACTAACTCACGGCACCCCAGTACAGAGTTGACAATAAAATTAGAATTCGTGCACTCATTGGTATATATTTTCCTTACTTTGCAAAATAATTAACTTTGATACATTGACCGAATCTACTCAGTTCTAATTTGACTTATTTCAAGTATAACATCTTTGAAAGGAAATATATTTGTTGATAAGTAAATTATCTGGCACCTGCATATGGCAATATTTGCATAACGAACAATAGTTCAAAGACCGACTGTACATCCAGGATATCTGAGAGAGTAATATCAGGAGACTATCCAGATTCAGGAGGCCCACACCAGACAACTCACTCTACTTCACAGTTACGGGCCACCATAAGGCCAACTTCACGATTTAAGTTAAGAGACGTAATTACAGCACAACTTCTACAGAAAAAAATAACTACAAAACTTTATTTTTAGAAGCTTGAAAGAGATTACGTGTAACACTGTTTATGTATCACACACTATATATATATATATATATATATATATATATATATATATATATATATATATATATATATATATACAGTGGGGCCTCGCTTAGTCACGGATCAGCAATCACGGATTCAGTTAATCATGGGTTTTTCCTTGGACCATTTCTCAGTCTACTATATATCGCTGGTATGAATCACAGCATCGGGCTTGTCAGTGGTAGGCTAAGCCTCGTCCGGTTCCGATAACTAACAAATGCATGAACAGATTCCCATTATGATATTAACTGACAATAAAGGTAATAAAACCATTCTCACCTTATATATCATTGGCATATCTTCATAATATATAACCTATTCATGGAATAATTCCACGTCATTGACATCAACTTGTAGTTGAGCGGCCAGCAGAAATGTAAACATTGAGTTACACTTCACAGCACCTTTGTCATTCTTAACCTTTCAGAAATGTTAATAGTAGTAGTGTAATTACAGTAGTAATAACATTTAGGAAAACATAAATTTTCAATTCGAACTTCATTATTGTTTTGGCATAACGTAATCAACTTCTCTGAACACTGTAGTCATACAAACGATATTTGTCATAGATTATCGTATGTTGTTTGCAATCGGCGACGAAGCGTAAACGTAATAAAACCATTTTTACCTTATATATTATTGTCATATATTCATAATAAAACGCAAATCTTATATATTATTGGCATATCTTCATAATAAAAAGCCTCTTCAAGGAATAATTCCTTGGGGAATCCATTTTTCAAAAGACAAAAATACACTTTACATGTTCACAGTATACAATGAACAATGATTACTTTATTTTGATGTGATTACATTAATATTACAGTATGGTACTCTAAGCAGTACAGTAACTATTTTTTATCATAAATGTATATTCTTTACGAAAAAAATACATATGACCACCGTGACGTCACCGTTCTACAAAGTACCGATGTATTTTTACATAAGTATCCTCTAAACTCTGTCATAAATCACTTTACTTACTTTTTTTTGTGAAGCC
Source organism: Macrobrachium nipponense (assembly GCF_015104395.2). NCBI lineage: Eukaryota > Metazoa > Arthropoda > Malacostraca > Decapoda > Palaemonidae > Macrobrachium > Macrobrachium nipponense. Next base: position 117,018,238 of record NC_087202.1, read on the forward strand.
CAAATGCTACGTATATTCCGGAAAATTAACGAAATCACGAATTTTATCATAAAGCAAGATTCACTAATTACTGTTTTCTTCTTTTTATGACTAAATGCATTTTTAGGATAAACTCGTTTACAAATTTTCAAATACTATGAATGTAAATAGCAAAATCTCTCTCTCTCTCTCTCTCTATCTCTATCTCTCTCTCTCTCTCTCTCTCTCATCACTTACAGAAAAAAAACTATAATACTGATCTATTATTATCGTAATAAAAGAACAAGATGGTCCCCGAAAGAATAAAAATATGTTGCCAATTTTTATTCTTTCTGTGACTTACGAAACTGTGCTTCAATACAACTTTTATAGTTGACTCAATGATTATCACAGTATACAAGAGAATATCTTATCCATGTTTCATTTCTTATCATCATAAAATATTTAAAATATAAATTTCATTGTTATTCTCGAGCTAAGATAGTCAACAGTACTCTAGTCCCAAGCTCTTCTCTCAAGCTATTCAAGTTACTCTAGTCCTAAGCTGCTCTCTCAAGCTGCTCTCGTCACAAGCTGCACTCACAAGCTGCACTCTCAAGCTGCTCTCTCTCTCTCTCTCTCTCTCTCTCTCTCTCTCTCTCTCTCTCTCAATGAAATATGAATTACTGTATCATAATAATATCATAAACTATTATGTACAAAGTTAATAATAATAATAATTCCATTAATAAATTCGTTTCTTTTAGCAACTAAATTGTTTTCCAAATAAATTCTTTCGGTAATAAACGTCCATCAGCTGATTCTAAACGTAAACAAAAGACAAAACTAGATTTTTATTGCTGTATTTTGCTGTTTACACATTAATATTATAGTTGGGTGTTGAAATCATTACAGTAAATCATGTTTTTTTATCATAAATATGTTCATTCACGAAATAGATATACTATGTACTTTTAGTTTGGTGCAGCAGCCAAATCATGAAAATAACAAGGAATTGTTAGGTAATTATACTTTTGTTTGCTGATCTGATGAAGGGGAAATTGAAGATAGGAAAGAATAACTTTAAAACTGTCTTGAATTTAGTTTAAGGTGATCGTTGAAGAAATATTTGGTGCTTGAACTAAAGTAGGCAGTTATAAACACTAAAATAGTGGTCTTGGGTGGGTTAATTATTAAAGTAGGCGGTTTAAAGCAATTTTCAGGGGGGTACCAGGATAACACGGGTATTTACTTATCACGGGGGGTTCTGGGCCCTATCCCCCGTGATTAACGAGGCCCTACTGTATATATATATATATATATATATATATATATATATATATATATATATATATATATATATATATATATATATATTATATAAACTGTTAAAGATTTTAAGCCAGAACCAAGGAAAGTAAGGTCTTTTACCAGTTTCATGCATCCTTGTCTATATGCAAGTTGTTCCTTTGAACTGAAAGCATCCAATCTCTAGAAAAGCTATCTCTTCTCCCATTGACTGTCAGAATCTACCCCCACAGGGACTCTGGGGATCTTACCATGAGGAAATTTTAAAAAGGACAGAAGCCAGCTGCTGTCTCAGAACGACCTTAGAGCTCAGAGCACTCAGAAGCTCCTTATTGCGCCCTGCAGACCGCACTTCGCCCCTTTCTGTTCCCCCTGCTTCTGGGGAAGTCCCAACTCCCAAGTATTTTTTATCGTCCATATTACACAGAAATATCAAGCCAAAGAAGATGTTCCAAGCCCAGGATTTCCAGGTACTGTGAGAGTAAGTTCCAGTTCAGCCAGGGAATTGTTTTGCCTTTTGCCTGTATTTCATTTCCATTTTCCAAGGCGACTTCCACCCCCTCCTTTGTTTAGCTTCTCATAACCCCCATTTTGGTTCAATGCTGTGGTTACTCCCCTTGTGATACTAGTAAACATCCCCTAGTAAATTCAAGCAATGAAATAGTTTTCTTTGTGTAAATTCCCAGTCATTTTCAACCACCCCTGAATGGCCCGTAAACTTTTGATTGAAAGAAGGTAGTGTGTAACATTCACCCTTGTGTCCCCCCCGCCTTATGCCAGTGTCCCATCTCTTTGCAGACAAACACCATACCTGACTGTGGTAGAAATTGGAAACCCTTGGAGCAAACCTTGCATTTTCCATAACCTGTTTGCGCAAATTTCTGAACGCCGAGTCTGGTTGCCCCCAGCCACGTGTTTCCCGTAGATCGACCAGTGAACCACCTTATTAGTCTCCTGGACCTCTGTAAATCAGTGTAAATACAGTGCATTTAAAACTACTATGAGATTCAGGGTCTCTGTAACACGGTTTTTTGGACTTTGCTCCTTGTCAAAGCATCGGATGTAGCTGAAAGTTGACATATGTATATTTTACAACCACACACAAATTTTGTCAGCCTTATCAATAACCAAAACCCGATAGTTTTAATTTTTATAGAGTAAAAATGATCTAGCCGACGCCATGGCCAATGATTACGAGCCAAGAGTCGAAAAACATTCATTACGTAAGCAAGGTAAACAAACACCTTTTGACTAAATGTTGCCCCGCCCATCCACCAGACAGAAATTCCATCGGCTCTGAAACCCAAAGACTTTATGAATGGCGGAACGATACATAGATGTGGGTGGGGTATCAGTGCTAGCGTAGTAATACTACTGTAGCAGTAGTGCCGCAACAGTATAGCAGTAATATACATGAATTAAACGTTTAGACCAACTGCTGGGATCCTTGAGGATCATTTAGCACTTCTTACAACTACTCGAGAAATTATTTTTATTTTTTAGCCAGAAGTTAAATTTTCTAATCCAACAATGCCCATGGTAGCCTTCAGTGTTATCCTGAATTATAACGAGGCGAAAGTGGGTGGAGCCACATGAAGTCACCATTCTGACGATAAATATTGAAGGAGGTTTAAAGCCAATATACGGTACCGGCTATTTTTTTTTTTTTTTTTTCAGTAAATAGGTAGATAGCCAAAAATAAAAATTGCTTGACATTAGATATAGCAGTTATCAAATCAAGCTTGTCTACTATGTTTTTGGTAATTACCAACTATTCCCTACATCTTGTCAATCTGATTGTGACCTAAAGTAGACTGTAATTTCTTTGGAAACTTATTTTGGGAGTTAGACTAATAATCGAAGTGTTTTTGTATTTATTAACATATTTTGTTGGTTTGTTCATTATGACAATTATCAGTGGAGAGGTTCCAGAGTTCATAAAGGTGTACTGCTTTGCTTGTATTTAAATTTGTATGTCATTGTTGCCAGAGGTTTAGCCTTCGTTACTTATAGCCAATCATCCATCAAGAAAGAGGGAAGAAATGATGTCATCAGTTACGTAACGAGTGCGTTCGAAACCTTTTCTCTGAGTAAGTTGGCCCGTCTTCAAAAAAGGTCACTTTTACATTATAAGTACCAAATTTATTCAACCTACGTAGTGCAGAATACACTCAAAATTTATGTGTTGATATAATATGTATTCTGAATAAGCGTTATATTTATGAAATGCATTGATAAAAAGTTATTGCGAAAAAACCGTGTTACAGAGGCCCTGAATCTCATAGTAAAGTCCAGCTTTTATGTAAATTCCTCCTTCCTCAGTAATATCGGCCTTCTGCCCTCTTTTTTTTTTTTTTTGTTTTGTTTTTTTTTTTTTTTTTTTTTTTGTGATCTCTCGTTCCTCCATTCTACTCTGAACTGCTTGTTCACTCCAAGAAAATGTAGATTAACTGAAAAATTTGGCCTTGAATGGAGGAACGAGAGATCACAACAAAGAAAGAAAAAAAACTAGGGCAGAAGGCTGATATTACTGAGGAAGGAGGAATTTACATAAAAGCTGGACTTTAGTTTTAAATGCACTGTAATACATATAATATATATATATATATATATATATATATATATATATATATATGTGTGTGTGTGTGTGTGTGTGTGTATGTATGTATATATGGTTGTGTGATACATAAACAGTTTTACACGTAATCTCTTTCAAGCTTCCAAAAAATAAAGTTTCATAGTTTTTTTTTCTCTAGAAGTTGTGCTGTACTTACGTCTTTTAACTGACTTTAATCGTGAAGTTGGCTTTGATATACTAATATATGGATATATAATATATATATATATATATATATAATATATATATATATATTATATATATATATATATATATAATATATATATATATAATATTAAAACCAGGGCGTTGAATGAAGGGCATCTTTATTAGTTGCGACTAGTTTCGGAGATATTTACATTCCTTCCTCATCGGGCAATCTATAATGGAATATGTTACATTAAAATCAATGAAGTAATAATAGAATATAAGTTACCTTTAAAATCAATAAAGTAATAATGAAGTATAAGTTACATTTAGAATCAATGAAGTAATAATGAAGTATAAGTTACATTTAAAATTACTAAAGTAATAATGAAATATAAGTTACATTTAATATCAATGAAGTAATAATGAAATGTTACATTCAAAGCAAAAGAAAGGTACACATTTACAAGATGTGTACAATAACATATACCCGTAGCAAATTTAAAATATAGAGAAATACTCAATGTTTGTCGTCAAAGAGAACAGAAATAAGTCTGAAGAGGCAACAACTGAACAGACCTTCCATCATTACAAAGACAGGGTTGGACCCCCTTCACGCTCAGACTCGGTCTAAGGCTTGTAGAAAAGTGGGCGGAGCGTTAAACTTCGTTGCGTGAAAGTGGTTGTTTTTCGTCGGTAGTACTCGGTACAGACTGTCTCACTGATAATTCGTAGCGACTTGTTAAATATGAGGTATAAATGAAATGTTACATTCAAAGCAAAAGAAAGGTACACATTTACAAGAGTGTACAATACATATATTAGGGCTTGTGCTTGTTATGATAGGTGGCTATTAAAGAACAATTACAAAGAAAGAATAGAAAAGATATTCACAAAAGATTACACTAATTACTGTTTTAGAGTTGCCAGTATTAATTTTGTAAGTACCACTGCAATCAGTACCTAGTGTTTAAAAAAATGCTTTAAAGCCTATTTGAAGATGAAAAAAGAAATCCATGGTAATTTGTAAATATTGTAGATATATATTTTTGTAATATTTTGTAATATCTTACTTATGTAAATGACTTGTAATATTTTTCTAATAAAAGTTAGAAAACTTTTCTAATAAAAGTTAGAAAAAATCTGAGAGAAGCATGGATTGATAAGTCGCTTTGGACTGGCTCGATTGCTTTATATAAATTCCATGCTTACGGAATATGAAATCCAAATGTTATTCGGACAGGAACTGGAAAAATATCTCTTACGATATTTTAATAAACAAGCTAAAGGTTAGATATCCAATGCTATTCGCGACCCTGCCTCCAAAAAAATAAACATTATATCAGAAGTGCTTTCCGAGGTGATGATATTTCGAATCCAGGCAAAATGGTCGCAGGGAAAAAAAGTAAAATTAATCTTTCATAGTGAACCCCAAGGGTAAATTTTAACTCAGTATGTATCCACCTTTGCAAAGGCGTGTTTACTACAAGCCTGTTGGGGATTAACGTAAAAAATAAACAGAAGACTGTAAATATCAAAGATAATAACCCCTAAGAGGTATTGTGAATATTTCCCTTTGACTTATTACCGGTCACTATAAATCAGTGTGACTTTTTCTGTGACATTTTTTCCTGTGATTTTATTACCGGTCACCGATATTCCCAAGCCTCTAAGGAGATATCACCACAATGAACTCTAGGTCCTCATTAGATCTCCACGTCGCTAAATACCGTAGTGTGGCGGTCAGTCTATCGGAACATATAGACTGCCTCATATAAACGTCTGATTTCTTGATAAAAGGTGTTATCAGTGCCAGCAGTTCCAAAAATTTATACCCGCCCATCCTCAAATAATTGTACCAATCACTTGAATGACATTTGAGTTCATTTATGAGGGATGCGTGAGAAAACTTCTTTTAAGCAACCAGTCTTTTGCCCAACTCTCTCTCTATCCTTAGCAAGGTTCTTAAATTTGACGCAAAGTATAGCACAAATTGCCAGAACTTCCAAAGCGCTGTTGGAGAGAACCTTGGTCATCATTCTACCATGTCCAAGAAGCAAATGAGCAATTTACACAGACCGAGTCGTAACGTCAATGGCCGTGTCATTTCTTTCGACGTTGGTTCTGCAAGTAAACTGGAAAGGAATCTAGATTTATAGGATGGTCATATTCTTCAGTGTGTTGACGAATAGCACTAAATGGTGGTTTGCTTCATGGCCTATTCGTCGTAACAGATCTTCCGAGGTGTTGGAAGATGGAACCCTCAACTGCCGCTTAGATTTTCCAATGCACATTGCACTACAGCAATGACACTGAATTGTACTTATACACCATAGATGACTGCAGCTCAGTTGGTATCACATCCTTGAACCTGAAGAAACTTAATTACCACTCGAATGTTTATTTGCGGGTAGAAGTCATGCAAAATTTTGGTTAACCTTTCCTTAACATTAAAGGACTTATTTCCAAGGAACGCGATTACACAGACTACACTCCAATGTGGTGAGGTGGGCATTGTGATACGGACTGGTTTACCACTTGATTACAGAATTTGTAGACAATTTTATGCCAAATGTACACAAACTGAACTCGTAACACCGAATATTACTGTCCCTTGAAGAGATCAAGTTTATTGCATTTCTGGCGAATGTTTCTACCCTACAATGCCTGACTGTGGAGCCTGGCTACGTGACTAGGCCATTAAGCAAACCACTATTTAGTGCTATTCGTCAGCTCTGAAGATATGACCATCCTATCAATTTAGATTCCTGTTCAGTCCTTACTTGCAGAACCAACGCAATGGAGCTCGGAGTGGTCGAGTCTATATCAGTGGTTTTCAACCTAGGAGGCGCGCCCCTCTAGGGGAGAGTCAGCAATATCCAGGGGAGGCGCGAGCCCTAGGGAAACATAATAAAATAATTCTCTAATTATATTCGTTATTTTCTTAACGAGTGAGGAACTAATATGCAGAAGTTTATGAAAAAAATGAAAAAGTATCGCCTTATAACGTTACTTTCCTAGAGTCTACTACTCTAGTTAGGCTCGTTAGGCTTACAATGTTTTGTAATTATTGACCTCCCACCCTATTCTCTCGAAACCCCCTCTTTTTCTCTCTTTTTTTTTTTTTCAAGGCTGGGAGGGAAGTTTACTCACATATGCAAAGGGGACGTGGAAGGAAGGAACGACTCTTAGAGGGGACGTGGTCATATAAAGGTTGAGAACCCCACTGCTCTATATACCCTGAGAGATAAACACTTTGTAAAAATGGAAGATCTGTTGAACTGCTGTCTCTTTAGACTTATTTCTGTCCTCTTTGACATTAATCTTTGAGTATTTCTCTATAATTTAAGATTTTGCTGCGGGTTTAGGTTATTGTATCTTGTGATTGTGTAATTTTCTTGTGCCTTATTACTTCATTGATTTTAATGTAACATATTCCATTATTACGTCATTGGTTCTAAATGTAACTTATATTCCATTATTACTTCATTGATTTTAATCTAATTTATATCCCATTATAGATTGCCCAATGACGGA
>NC_087202.1:117030804-117093304 GCF_015104395.2 Macrobrachium nipponense
ATGGTAGCCCGAGGGAAGGACACTGCATTACTAATGAGACAGGCGAGAGCGCAGTTCAAACTTGCTCTTAAGCACTGCAGATTAAATGAAAAGCAACTAGGAGCCGATGCAATGCCTAGATATTTAGAATCCATCAACACCCTACCTAATAATGAATCCCCAGGCTGCGATGGTCTTCCCGCGGAAGCAATCAAATTCTGCCTACAGATAATTTACATTTTGGTAGTTGCCTTATTCAATGCGTGCATAATTCACCGGTTTCTTCCAGACTCCCTACTCTTAGTTCACTTGATGCCATTAATTAAAAACAAGCTAAAGGATGCAGCAGACCCTGGCAACTACCACCCGATTGCAATTACAACGATTGCGTCGAAGATACTTGAGTCGGTACTTCAAGGGAGACTTCTATCCTCTCTACACACCACTGACAACCAGTTCGGATTTAAAGCAAACCACTCAACCGACATCCGCATCTACATACTGAAAGAATTGCTGAACTATCATCACCCTCTCCTGTTTTCCTATGTTTTGTAGATATGAGAAAAGCACTTGACAGAGTAAACTACCTGAAGCTCTTCCTGAAGCTGCATAAAAAAAGACACATCCATATTTAATTGACATTTTATATTGCTGGTTCTTCACACAGCAATTGTGTGTCAAATGGGGTAACGTATTACACCTTCGGCTCCCGAAACGGGATTCGGCAAGGGCTCATTCTCTCACCATACCTGTTTAAAACGCACACAGATGCACTGAATATCTTACTGAATTCACTCCCAATCGGATGCACTGTCAGCGAAACAACTATATATAACCTCTGTTACGCAGACGATATGGTTCTGAGTTCCCCACCTGTGCAAGGTCTCCAACGACCCATCGATACTTGCCGCCAATATGCAGAGGAATTTGATATCCTATACAACGAAACCAAGACCCAGTGCATGTCGCTGCTCCCGAGATCGCTTAAGCATATTGCAGAACCAAGAATTTTCATCCGAAATCATCGGTTGGAATTCGTGCACGAATTTCCATAATTGGGTAACGATCACGGACGGCCTAAAAGATTCGGCAGACACAGAACAGAGGCGTCGTGAACTATGTGCAACTGACAAAATGATTGCAAGGGTTGTCTTCTGTCACCCAGACTTGAAACTGCTGCTCTTCCGCTCGTATTGCAACAGTATCTGTGGGTGCTCCCTGTGGAGTGGACGAACTACACCCGAGAGACCATGAGACGTACCACTGTTGTTCACACTGATGTTTCGAGACCCCTCACAAACGCTCATCGCTACCACTCCGCCACACAAATGTTCACTGAAAACCACCTGGACAATTTAAAAATCATTGTAAGGCGAACAATGTCCAGTCTGATCACCCGACTGCGAAACAGCAGCACTTCACTCATACAAAGCATCCTAAGCAGTGAGGCAAGAAGATCTAGATTGTGGGGAAGAAGAGAAAATGAGGCGTTTGTGATAATCTCTGTTTTTGCAGTGCCATCTGCAGAATCTGTCATTATTATTATAATATTGCCACGATTATTGTTATTAAATGGTATTTTTCTTATTTTCATTATTAAGGTCACTGGAATTTAATGATATACAATCTATTCTCTATTTGTTTTATTCTAGTTTTTTTTCTGCTCTCAATATTATTACGGCTATTATCATTATTTTGAATACCATCTTTTACAATACTTCAGCAAGTGTGGATATTGCAGACTAACTTTTTTTATGTTATCTTAGGTATCTAGGTTGTGTATGTTATTGTCTATTCTTTGTACATTTCATGTATTTGGCCTTGAGCTGAAAATCATCATCATCATCATCTCATCATCATCATCATCATCATCATCATCATCATTCATTATTATTATTATTATTATTTATTTTATTATTATTATAGGGACTGATTCTCTTGGAAAGCTTATAACTTTTTTTTTGAATAATTAACTCGCTAGAGACATCAAGTGTGAATATATATATATATATATATATATATATATATATATATATATATATATATATATATATATATATATATACATACGTATTTACACACACACACATCTATATATATATATATATATATATATATATATATATATATATATATATATATATATAGATAGATAGATATGTGTGTGTACATACGTAGTACATACATACGTACATAAATATAACAAGAAACGTACGGTAAATGGCTGAAAACACTGACCTAGGTGGTTTCGATTTTGCAGTGTTTTGCCTCCTCCATCTTTGTTTACGTTGCATTTGGTAGAATTACTTACTGTAAACAATGAAAAAATACGATATAACTCTGTAGTCAAAGGCCAAGTAAATCTAATAGTAATAAAACATTAATGTGAACATTCTGACAAACTAATAAGCAGTATTAATGATTAAATAATAAAATGAATTCTGAAATGGTACGGTTAAACTATTGACCAAACAAGATGCAGTTAAACACTCGGAAAGTGAAGCGATTATAAACAAAAGCTCAAAGAACCACAAAAACTCGTTGTAATTGGGTATAAGTTAAAATCAATATATGTCGTGACATGAACTTATGAAATAAAAAGACTGGAGTGGTTAATATCTCGGAGTCTGGGTATTAAATCAAGTGTATAAATGAACATTTATACACTTGATTTATACAACCCTATCGGTTGGATTGTGGCTTGTCACTCTGCTAATTGATATTAATCGATGCTATGATACGGAAAATCAAACAGTGAGTGTGAAATTTGCAGTCTGAACAGCCAAAACTGACTGATTTGTCAACTTTAAATGGCGTCGCAAATTAGGGTGAACTGGTGACAGGAAGAATTTCATCTCGGTTCTCGTATGCGCGTCATCGCATTTAAACAATTATGCAACCTCGATTGCAGACAAACAGGAAAACAGATGATATTACTCCCTATACTTATGGAGAGAACAGGCATTGTCTGACATTAGCTATAATAAAATTGGCTGCGACCATTGTTTTAAAATTTTAACCGATGTTTGACATTGTAGGATCATCATCAGGGTAAACAGTTACTGAAGGTTCACCAGAGTTGGGCGATGAAACAAGTATACAGTCAAGATAAGTCACAATAAAGCAGCTCTTAAATATTTCAGCTACATATTCTTTGCTGTGATAGAAGCCAAAAACACTTTTCATATTGGACTTGGTCCAGATTATCAATTACTGAAACATGCATGACCCTATCAAATGGGGATTTATATATTCATTCATTTTTTCAAATTAAAATAAAAAGTGTCAACTTTTTCAGTCAGAAACTTAATGAGCTATAATTAATGTAGTTAATATAGAAATACCATGGAACTATGAACAATGCCCACCTCGCCATATTCGAGTGTAACTCTTAATTTTCCATGACAATACCTTGTCATTTATGACATTTGTTGCATTATGTTAAAGTAATTTAGTAGTACACATTATTCAATCTAGTAATTTCTGTTTCATGATAATACATTTAAAATAGACTTAAAACCATTAGTAATATTAATAATAAGACTGACATTAATAAGTTAGCTGTAAAAATAACTTATTTATATCGACAAGTATGTTTCTTTTTGTGATATAGGTAAAAATAAGCATAAGTCAACATAATTAAAAAATTTAAGTTCATTGTGTCATGGTGATATGGTTAATCCCTTGGTGACAGACCGGATAGCAAGGTGATAACACCCAGGTAGTGCATAAAATGCAAAGTAGAGTACAAAGACTTTAATAATTAGAAGATTATTAAATATAAGAGGTTCTACGGTCTTTATTCCTAAAATTTATTACACAACCCCATGACAAAGACATGAAATCACTCAGTGTCAGCACACGGATTGCATAATTATCTCTATTATATGAGACATATACGTGTTTCATTGGGTGCATTGGAAAGTGCTTTTCAAGAGCTTTTTATTGATGATAAACTAGTAAAATTTATATTTAAAAATTTGGAACAGTAGAGTAAAAAAAAAAGCGAACCCTGGTAAAATACAATCTGGATATCTTAACTAAAACACTGCAGCGCCGTATTTTCTACACACTTAATTATATGCATTTAATAGGGATTTTCAAGAGCTTTCCAATGAGCCTATATTTATCAAAATCGGTGGAAAACTAACGACAACAGTGAAAAAAGCATCTACAAGACTATAGTTTATAGTTTATAGTTCCATGACAATTTTTTTTTATGAAAGCTTATGCTGTTAAGAGCTATTGTTCTTTATTCTCTACATTTATCTGCTGATTTGATGCTAACGCGATTCTCAGTATAACTATATTAGAGTCCAGCTAGCTTTGCAGCTAAGCAATGGTTGTTTACCGAACTAAAATACATTGTGCTGGTTATCAAAATGAAACTATATGATCCCGTGAAATAAATCATAATACACATCTCCCTGAAATTGGTAAAAAACAGGAAAATATGAATAACGTCATAGGTGTTCCACGTTTCTGCAATCTCATGTTTCGTAAATGAGGTTCACCTGGTATGTGTAAGAATTGTGCTTTTAATCATCAGCTTTGGCACATATCTGGGGCATCTTTTAGGAAGATATTTGGCTATAGAGGCATCTCAGAAACCCCCCCTCATAAAATGTGGCGGCAATTTTTCAAGATGGCTGCTCTCTAGCAATTTGATCTTAAATAAAGGTAAATCATGTTCATTTCTAAAGTATGAAAACCAATTGCATACACTACATTCACTTTATCATGTGACCTGTTTTAACGGAAAATGTTTGTTTGTATTATATAAATTTCAATACCTACGATTTACACAAACAAGGTATATCTTTTTTCGTTTTAAAATTCAGTAATATATGATCGTTTAATCAAAGGTAAATCATGTTCACTTCAATGTTATGAAAAATTAGCTACAATTTGCATGAGAAACAAGAACTTTTTTCACTTTTAAATTCAGTAAGATTTTATCTCATTAAAGGTAAATCATATTCACTTTGTGTTATGAAACCTATTGCATACATTATATTCATTATATTCACTTTACCATGTCCACTGTCATAACAGGGAAAGGTTTGTTTGCATTATATGAACCTTTTTTTTCCTTTTTTTAAAGGTCAATGACATCTCTTTATACTTGTAAGTTACTCCTGACCACACTGTCCATCACACTTGCAGAGAGAAGTGCACTTGAGAGCAGCTTTGTGGCATTTGCAGTGTCCACCACAACCTTTTTTGCACAGACATCAAAGGAGTACTCGACAGGCATCAATAGCCTGCGGTAGTGTTGTCCAGAATGGTTCCTAGTTGCCAGTGGAACTTTGCTTCCACCTGCTTTTGCTTGGTGAAGGTAGTGTTGGTGCAGGGTCAACCATTTGGTTCCAGCAGTTTACCTGGCACACTGCCCTCTTAACATGCTGCAGAAGGGCAGCTTGGGTAGGTGGGATGTGATCAAGATCTCTTCCCTTGTAAATAATTCTGCTCTGGCCTCATTCACTTGAACATGACTGCTGGTACAGTCAGAGTTATACAACAGTGTTCCAGTGACTCAAACCACTGGTCTATGGAGTATGGGGTGGTCGTTAAGGAACCGAATGCTGCAGTCACATTTTCAAATACTTTCCAGGACTCCCAGCAGGTTTTCTTTCCCCTCCCATTGAAAGAAGACACTGTATCACAACCAGTGAAAGCATGGAACAGGGGTAAGGCAAGGTACTGGTCACAACCAAATCACTTGTCATCTCATGGGCTGCCAAATATCAAAATTCTTTCCTGTATCAAAAGCAACCCATAACTCATGAATTTCAAGCATTTGAGCTGCAATGATGGCCAGAACTAAGACGTCAAATGTCCACTGTGCATATTTTTATTTTTCTGTATCCCTCTTTCACAGCATCAAACACATGAAGCATAATTCAAGCATCAGCCTTCTCATGGGTACATGGAACTAAGTTGGTTACATCTCGTGACAATTTACAGAAGCCATCTTCGCTATGTGTGCTGATAATCTGTCACTCAGTTTGTAACAGAAATGCTTGGGTAGCAAGGAATGCAAACAGTTCTTTGTTCTTGTCGATTCGCAAGAATGCATGCTAGTTTCCAGGAATTATACTGGTTGGATCTACACGTATCCTGATGCCCTTTCCCCTCTTGCTTTGGATGTATGATTTTAGGCTTTCTTGTTTATAGGTATCCCATATGACAACTCTGTTAGCAGATTGCAAATGTGAGGTAAGTTATGGAAAGAAGACATCTGTCGCATACTCTGAAAAGTTTTTGGCTGAGCCAGGTTTTGGCGTGTTAATTACAGCTACATCACGCTTAGTAACTGCATCATGTGAAGCTGTCATACACTCCAAGCACTCTACCAGATCAGATTTTGTCATAAGTCTCGGTTTACTAATTTTGTGAAATGGGTGATGGATATGCTTGATTTTCATGCTGAAAAAAAAGTTGTCTAAATCACCATCCCGTATCTGACAAGCATACAGCCTTGAGAACAGAGAACAGTAATTTTTCAGGGAGGACACTTGCAATTGTGCTTTGGATTTTTCTAGAGCTGGAGACTACTTAAAGAGGGGAAGCTTATTCTTTTTGATGGGATCAAAAATTTGCTTTGTTTGTGACACAATAAAGGTGACAAACTGGTCCTTATCCAACTGTCCTATCTTCCTCACTGAGTCAATGACAGCCTGGTCAGCAATGTTGCAGTTATCTAATGTAGTTAAATCATTACTACTGTCACAAAAGGGATTACCCATGGTTTCAACGACATCTGTTAGTGATATGACATCTCTATAACAGGCCTGCTAGTTATGTATGTTCTGTTCATGGCATCATAAATTTGTCTTCTTGTTAGAGTCCATAGATGATTCAAACTTTTGTATTATCCGTGCCATCTCTGGGCCACATACCATCCACCGTCTCAGAGCAAACTGATTCTCAGTGAGCTCTACTGCTCCACCCTCACCTTTCACGGCTGCTTTGTTGTTCATGTGCCTGATCTACGGTAATAGCAGAGAATGGGCATGCTGTCTTTTTGACTGAAGTTTCCAGACAAAAACTCAGTATACACATCTGGATGGCAGTCTTTAGTGTCACCATGTCTCTCAAGTGTACTGGAATCCACCTTGCATAGTTGGTGTGATCCAAGCAAAGAACCAAGGAACAAGCATGGTAAGGGCTTCAACATATAACAGGAAGTCTGCTTCACAAACGGCCTAGATAAAAAAGCATCACCATCATTTCTAGTTGTAGTACCAAGCCCCATAATTGGAACTGAGGACTTGCTTCAGCTCTTTGCTTGCACCAATCTTCGAAAGACACTTTGCAATTTTCATTGATACTGTTACTATATTGAGTGTATGCTGTGTGAAGAAGCAAACAGACTGACAATTTTAACTTGATGAGCACAGTGAGTGCAAGTTACATGGGTGACTTTCAGGAAGGAATCAGCTGTTACAGGTACGATGACTCCTGCCTCCACAAGAGCGCCCGTCCATCCACTACCATCCAGAAGATTACCTGACTTTGAGTGATGCCATTTCTATGTGGAGCAACCCCAAATAAGACAACAAAGTGCTCCTCGCCATAGTTTGTTGGCAGTGCCCAATGAATTCACTTTGTTAATGCATACAGAGGTAGATCCATTCTGATGACAGGCATTTGCTTAGGGTTGAGGGTATCAACTACTGTTTTAACTACATCCATTGAGTGCCGAATCATGGCTTCTGAATGAGTTGATTCATAGAAAGGTGGTAGCAAAGAAGAAAAGGCCACGCTGTTTTTGTCTAAGCATCTGGGTTGTGGCAGCCTTGAAATGGCTGCCAAAGCATCAATTGACCATTTAATCTGAAATACCCTTATTACTAAATACTAGGCCTAATATCATCCCTTAACTGTGTGCAAAGTCTGCGTTCGAATCAGTACACTTGAATCACAGGATAATGGTAATGGAAATTTAAGGATGATCTTTTTAGATGTATTTTTGGGCATTGAATACAAAATTTGAGTGCTTACAAGCCGAAAATTGGACATTTTTAAGATGTTTGCAGTTTTTGGTTGTTACACTTCTGGTTTTCTTGCCTTTTTGTTTCAATGATTGTATTGTCAGTAGCCATAGAATGACAATTATCTATCAAATGCTTTTTATATTGCAGATACTTGTTATACCTTATAGTTGTCGTTATCACAGTTGATATTTTTATCAATTACACATACTTTGTGAAATCATTATGGCTGCTAAAAATACAAAATATCTCTATCCAAAATCATCAGAGGTAAGTTTTTCTTTTTTTTTCTGTGGTTCAGAAATGAAACCCTAGAAAATATGACAAATAGGGATATGGTTTGATCAATGCCTCTACTGACTGTAAGGACATGCCTATGTGGTCAGGATGGAATTCTCTACTTACAAAAGACCCCTTGCCAAGTCAGTCAGTTGCGTACATGCCAAATATTGGGAAACCACCAACACCACATGATGTAGTCCTTGATACTATGAAGACAAGCTTGAAGGTAGCAGTTGAATACAAGGAACACTACATGAATGTTACCTATGACCTTGGTATTGCCAAGCCTGTTGCCCAAATTCAGAATATTCTGGCTCCCAGATTTGATAGGTTGTTTATCCACTATGGACCTTTCCACATTATGTTCAGGTACTTTGGTTGCTTGGGCTACCTGATAAGAGGATTCTAGGTGTAAGAAGTACTTGCTCCGGGTCACCAAGTGGCTTCTTATCAGGAAAGCATTACAATAGGTGTAAGAGACTGCATGTTTTGCTTGCCACAATGTGAACAGGCATGCTTTCACCACAGCAATGGTTCAAAACAATGAAAATATTGAATATGTGGAGAAGTCAGATGCCTTTAAAGGTCTCATGAAAGATTATGAGAAGTTTTGTGAAGAAACACAGAGCAGATGTCATGGTGGTACAACTCAGTTCTGGTTTCTTTACCTCAATCTTATACAGAGGTTTTTACTTATGAACAGAGCTGTGAAGACAAATGACACTGAGCTCTTCACTTATGCTCTTAAAACAATGATCCCTGGGGTTTTTGCATGCCACAAGCCTAACTATCCAGGCACATGTTACTGTATTTCCTAAAACTATTGAACATGGACTACACATCCTGGCATACGTGAGCAGCTAGAGAAGGGAGCCTTCTCTGTGAGGTTGTCTGGACTTTCCTTCTCCAGAATACTTGCTGATCAAACAGTGGAGATGACTGTGAATGTGGATGCTGCGTCCAGGATGACTGACATAAGTGCATTCACCCAGTCTCCTTGCCCAACGAAGATGGAATGTCACAAGGTATGTAGGGAGTCAAGTGATAAACTATGTGATGGAGAAGGCTGCTATGAAATATTGTGAAACTGTTTCCCAGGAATTAAAACTCTACAGAATACACACACACCATGCAGATTTCATGAAGATTAGCAAGTTAGAAACTTCGCTAGCAATGCGGCAGTCTTCCGTCACAACAAAATATAAGAAAGAGGTAGAGCTGAAATGTTCCAAAGACATGTTTGGCAGACTTCTTTACTTATCCTGCCAGAAAAAGCTTGACTTAAGAAAAGTCCTGTCTCACCCGCTGTCAGTAGATGGAACAATGACTAAAACCAGCAAGTCGAAATTGGCTAATCATTGTCAGTCATTGATCACAGTTCAAAGATACTTTCCTTGCTTTGTTGTTCAATGAGTGGCAGTCAAATGATTATGCTGAAGTAATTGGGACCAAGAAAGTAATTGTAGCTTATGGAAAAAAGGCTATGAATTTTCTGTAGACAGTAATAACAATTTGACACGACAGGACTGTCCCTTATATGACTGTGACCACAGTGAAGTTGACACAAGGATGGTATTTCACATCTTTCAGCTTTACGAAAGTAGTGACAAGCTATGGCAAGTAAAAGTGTGCTGTTATGACAAACGTAATGATCCCTTCTTGCATTATTGCAGCGCTGTGGACCTGAAAACAGAAATTCTCCTGGAAATGGGACATGCTCACAACAATACTTGACGCATTGTGAACATCAGAAGCATGGCCAAGGAGCTTAACGAAATAAATGGCACATTCTGCACTGCTTTGGCAGAATACCATGCCATCACGGGATGTGATTACAATTCCTTTTCCTTCAGCAAAGGGAAAACTAGACCACTCTCAATTGCTTTGAAATACCCTCAATTCCTTCAGGCACTGGCAGAGTTAGGCAGTTCTACCAGTGTTAGCTCTGCTACCGAAGCAGCACTAGAAGAATTTGTATGTGCAATATATGGAAAAGGGCAATTTCATGTCGATGAAGCCTGAAAAAATATATTTGAAACAAAGTTTATGCCAAGAGGTGATGCGCGGTTTCTGGAAAAAGTAAAAAGTTTGGAAACTACATCAATACCTCCTTGCAAGGCAGCTCTTATCCAGCACATTGAGCGAGCGAATTTCATTGCAAGGATGTAGAAACTTGCAAATGAATTTAAGCCTGTCAAGGAGTCGCCCTTAGACCAAGGATGGAAAGAGCTCAGGGGCAAGACAGTGCCAAATTGGTGTGAAGTATTTCAGCTACTGTATTCTCTGGAAGTAGACCAAATATGACTATGACCGTAACAATGCCAATGAGGATTTAAACTTTCAGAAGATTCAGATTTAGATGGTAGTGACAATTACAATGATGGCTTCAACTTCATCTAATTTTTATCGCTAATTTACTCTCCACTTGTTTTCTATGTGAAAAATACAATAACTATTGCATTTACTCAAAAACCATGAAGGATAGTCTATTTTTCTTTGCATATTTAGAATTACTGTACCTTTTTACCCATGAAGAGTTTTTAGTTTTATGATTAATTGATAAAGGAAGATAATTATAAAATAAAAATGCAAACAGGCTAGAAGACGGACCAAAACCTAAAATTGTCAATATCTCCAAATTTTTTACTTGTAAGCACTCGATTTTTGGAGTCTACATCCAAAATTACATCTAATAAAGTTGTCCTTAAATTTCCTAATGAGAGTTATTAAAGTCATAACTCCTGGTGTACAATTACCGCCTGATATTGTCAAGCGTGTTCATCAATTTAAATTTAAAAACAATGACTTTCTCAGAGCTATGCAGACTGGCATTTCATATTAATTCCAAGAAATTATTACATTTTAACAGTCATAAAATCGATTTTATTGGAATCGTTTACACATTCGGAAGGATGACAAGAAATGGCTGCACTCTACAACACCAGAATATACCTTTGTTTAACAAAAGGTTACAGTATGATGGGCTATAAAAGTCATCTTGGACATAAATTGCTGGGAATTTTCTTAAGGACATCATCTCATTTCGAAATAACATGATCATAAACTTGACATAGACCTAGTATAAGATCCTATGTCTTTTTGTCGGTTTACGCAGCATACGACGTTTGAATTATAGGCCTATCTTAAATTCAGCCGTTTTATTATGGTTATTCTTGTTTTTGTTACTGCTGTTATGGTGCTTGTAGTGTCTTCGAAAATTTCTCATAATATTGCAGAATAAACATTGACCTTTTCATAAAATACTGGAGTATGTAAAGAATGATCTGTTTACTCTTATTAACTGAAATTTAGTAATCTGTTTTAATCGAAAGTAATCAAAGTTTTATATATATATATATATATATATATATATATATATATATATATATATATATATATATATATATATATCATATATACAGAGAGAGAGAGAGAGAGAGAATGCCCTTAAAACCTAGTGATTCATGTGCTAATTGCAGAATGGTTTGGATCATCTCATACATAACTTTTTCAGCTATCATATTTTTCTTATTTTCATAGAAAAGCACAGCAGCCTTATATTTACTCATCACATTAATGTAATTTGTTATCCCTTTAGCAAATATATTTTCAATATAGTTCATTGAGAGCAGTTTGACAGTTGTGAGTAAGGCTGAGACAGTGGTGTCACTGTTACTAGGGCCATCCACTCATGTATGTGTAAGTGCTCTTCCTTATTCCACTTTATGCATATACATTATATATTGTGGAGTTAAAACTACTATATTAATTAAAAGTTCTTCTATTTCCAACAGATATATAAGAAATTGACATGTAGGCCTACTCTCTGCCATTATCTCAAAATATAAAGATTTTGTGTAGGACTATGCCCTGTCTTGCCTCAAAATATAAAAAATGACGTGTAGGCCTATGCCCTATCATTTCCTTAAAATATAAGAATTTGATGTATAGGCCTATACCCTGCCATCGACTCAAAATATAAGATTTAATGTGTAGGCCTAATAGGTTAATGATAGTAACATTTGGCATACAGGATTATGATGAATTAATACCCTAACATCGGACATCGGAACTGGCTACATACATCTATGCTTCATAATTTTCATATAAAATGGTCTATGTCGGATCGTTTGCCCAGGCCAACACCAATTATTTAGGCTGCGTATGATAAAAAACTATTCACAGACAAAATAATCAAAGATCTACATATAGAGATGTATATTTTATATATGTTTTGTCGGAGATATTAATTGCAGACTTCACAAATCCGCGAACCCTAATCTGTGTTATCAACACTCACGCATGAAACTCAACATCACCAAGGGATTAGGGAGTCAAATCCGTACTGTCAATCAGCAATGCCGTTTTTTCTTCATAACATTGGCTTTAAGCAGTGTTACCACAAGCAGTTCTTCTGTTTTTTTACGTTATTTATGATTTAATGAGAAAGCCAACCTGCGTCACTCTCCTAGCAGACGACGCATTTCGCTCCGTTATATTGCCCTCTTCGTTCTCCTCCGTCATTAGCTTATTTTGTCAAGTTTTTATTATTTTCATGATGTGTAAACATGAAATTGTGATATATATCCATATTTTACGATATCAATATGCATATTTTGCTATATAAATCAATATTATTCATAAATTTATTGTAATATGCTGGTAGCCAAACTTCGTTTAGCGAAAGTCTCCTAAACCCGAAGTTTTGTTTACATTCGTCACCTGACGTGTGGCCTAAACTTATGTGGGCGGAGACATCTCACTTTCTTGCAGACGACGGACGACGCATTTTGCATTTCGCTATGCCATACTGACCTCTTAACTCCTCTCTCGGTCATTAGCTTATTTGTTGTTGTTTTTTTTTTTTCATTTTTATTTATGTAAGGCTTCTCTATATGCTGCCATCTGTTGCCTTTGCGTACTAATCACTCGCTATGCCGTTCATTCTTTTCCCAGACATTCGCTGGTTTTAACTATTTATTATCTTCACTATGTTCTGTCAACATGAAATTTGCTGCATACTCCAGAGTTGGTCTTCTGAAAGATATTCTTTTTACCATTTCTTCATCCACTGTGAAAACTACCTTTATATTTGCTAGAACTGCATATGCACTTCTCACTTTATTTCTGTGATTTCAGATTGTAGTTTTTTATTTACTAGGACTCGTGTATGTGTCACCTACTAGCATTCAAGCCATGTGTAGGAAGCTGCTTATATAATTATCTACAGACATTTATAGTAATGTATTCTGTGATGCTTCCCATATTTCTGGGTATGGGACAACAGATATATATATTAGATGGATACTGTTTATTATCACCATTTTTTCATCCACTGTGAAAACTACCTTTATATTTGCTCGAATTGCCTATGCACTTCTTATTTATTATTTCTGTGATCTTCAGATTATAGTTTTTTATTTATCAAGACTCGTGTAAATGTCACCTACTAGCATCGATGTGCGTAAGAAGATGCTTATATAATTATCAACTGACATTTATTGTAATAATGTTGAAAATGGGTTTATATTTCTTACAATATATTTTTTTTATTATTCTCGCACTTATTAACCCTATCACTTGTCCTTTTACTATAAGTCTGCAGCAAGTAAAACTATTGATCTCGCAGCTTCATATTATCATTAGTATTATTTAGCAAAAGAGACTGATGTAAGATATTTTCAGAGTAGAGACATTTATTTTTTAAACCCCCTTCATGCCCATGCTTGATGTACATAAAAAGTTCATTTATGTACATTGTACTGCAATGTAGATGACGGAAAGTGATGACCAGGTTGTGACAACAGGAAAAGCATGTATGGACTAGGAAGTTATAACAGGCTGGCAACATAAAACAGCTGGCTACTTGAAGCTCCAAGTTGTGCAAGGTTGCCACCTTTTAGAAGTGATTATATCTGAGAGCAAAAATGAAGGAATACAAACTAAACACTGAAATTAAGGTCAATGCATCATGAAGTGAAAAGAATTTTTCTGATACATACTATCTGAAAAAGGAAGGTTGAGCCTGTACAATTTTGACATTTGCAAATAAAATAATATTACAGAAGTGTATGCAAGGGTAAAAATTGAGAAAATTCAGAAAAATTCCTTTTCATATATGACTAATAATTTCACCAACATTCCTTTACCCAATTCATCAATGCCTCTCATATCTATTTTCCACATTGGCACTGCCTTTAGTGCACTTGATAGGTATGATGTCTCAAAACATGGAATGATACAAAAAGGTGGTTTTTCAAAACATTGATCATAAAAAAATAGGATTGCTTTCTCTTACATGAACTATATTTTTCTTTAAGCAATTCTTTGCCAAGATATAGCATACAATACATTGGGGCTTGTGGTTTTGTCGTCATACTGTGCTGAAAAATACCTTTCTTAACCTACATTCCATAGGATTTGAATATCTACCGAATTTTGCTCCCTTTACAGCCCAACCCAATGTCAATCATTTTTCCACGATTCTTTTATCATGGTTATTAGTGGGATTCTGAATATTGTAAAATATGTTTGAGTCTAAAAATGCAGCATTAACTATTAGGTGCCAAATGGGTAGATACCATCTCTTAATTTTTCTTTTGTCAGGATATGTTGAGCAAAGTTGAAACTTATCATCTAACCCACCCACCCCCCCTTTATACATATCATATTCTACATGAGCACAGGGCTGGTCAATTTGTCCCCCTTCTTTGACTGAATTTTCACGTTATATGTCTTCATAAAAGAGAAGAAAAACAAAATTTCTAAGGTTAGGCTACGCCAAGAGTTAAAGGGAAAATTAAAAGGGCCGAGTTAGCTGACTGATAAAAACAAGACAATATAAAGTATTTTTGCCATTAGTAAAGCTAATATTGTGGTTTATTACTAAATGTGAAGTTTACTCTCTTGAAAAACAAAAATTTATTTAAAATTCCTTCTCGTATTAGTAAAAGAAAAATAGAAGTAAGGCCACGCGTCAGCTGAAAAATGTAAACAAAACTTCGGGTTTAGGAAACGAAGTTCCTTTCCTATTAAATGTGCTAGTCATTTAACTATTACTCATACTAATCAAGTAAATATATATAATAATATCTGGAAACACCATTAACTGTAACATTTTGAGCTTCAATTACGATTAAATGAGTATTTATTCGTGTAATTGTCATAGCATCCGTCCACATCATAATGTAAACACTTTTGCTAACGAACTTTGGCTAGCAGCATATTACAATAAATTTATGAATAATATTGATTTATATAGCAAAATATGCATATCGCTATCGTAAAATGTGGATATATATATCAAAATTTCATGTTTACAAACCGTAAATATAATACAAATTTACAAAATAAGCTAATAACGGAGGAGAACGAAGAGGGCAAATATGGCGGAGAGAAATGCGTCGTCTGCTAGTTAGAGAGTGAGATATCTCTGCTTCCGGGCATAGCATGGATTGCTATGCAGGGCCATTGTCTGTTATTTAGGCAAACAATATCTCCTCTCCCTTTACCTCTACCTTTACCCACAATCCTGAATCCAAATTTTTTACTTCAACCTTTTAACCAAGATCTTCTAATCATATTCCAACCGTGAAATTTAAGACTGAATTTGCGTAAGTGGGCATAAAAAAAGGGCGATTAGACCAAATTCATATTTCCACGGCAACCAGCAATCAGTTCGATCCAGTCAAGCATTATTGTATACTGTAACAGAAATTCATGGGTTTTTTGGGTGATTTATACATTACACACATACATACGCGCGTGCACACACAAACACGCATATATATATATATATATATATATATATATATATATATATATATATATATATATATATATATATATATATATATATATATATATATATATATAATATATATATATATATATTTATATATATATATATATATATATAATATATATATATATATATATATATATATATTATGCAAAGCACCCGGGCATTACCAATAGGCCTAGTGCTCAATTCTTAAAACAGGCCTCTGGTTATTCCTGACTAGATAAAAAGGTCCTGAGAGAGAGAGAGAGAGAGAGAGAGAGAGAGAGAGAGAGAGAGAGAGAGAGAGGACATAATAGGAGATACTCGAATTAAAATAAAGCTCGCTAAGCATATTCACACTCCGGATCGTATACACAAGAATAGTCTCACCTATGCACTGGAAAAAAAAAAAAAGGTGGAAAACTACGAAAATACTTTAGCCGATTCATTTATGGTAGATTCTTGTGCCTACGAGACGTTTGTTTGGCGGCCTCTGATTGGCTGGTACCGGGAGGTAGGCCACTCGCTGTCTCATTATTTTCTACTGTGGCTTAGAAAACTAGCAATATTATGTTTATATTTCTTCAATCAACTCACGCTTTGCTCAAGATAGGAAAATTTTGGTCATACCATAGGATTCGCTATTAATTGTACAACTAAGTCATCTTTTCCTGAAATCAATAAGATCAAACACAAAGGAATTACAACGAGTAAAAGTGAAAAGAGAAACATTTAATTCTTTACACCTGTTTTTATTTATCATCGGATTTTGCATCATTAACGCGATTAAGATCAAATAAAACTTGTGTTTTTATACAACAAATTCACCCTGAATACGCTGGTCCTTTCAGATTTTGGATGCGTGTAAAATGTGAGGAGAAAATGAAGAATATGTCTTATTATGTTGCATCAGTAAATGATTCAAGTTTGACGGTATTGCTGAGAGAATGAGATCTGCAAGGCGTCGTCGTTGTGTTTGTCGTCTCAGCGAGAGATTTGAGTTGCCAATTAGCAATATAAAAGGTTGCATTTTCGACAATATTTACCATGTTATATTATTACATTTTCTGAAAATAAATACACAGAATTTCCATTATAACTGTCGAAGATTTTAAATCCAATATCATATAGTATGTCTGGGCATATCTGATAAGGAAAAAAATAATAATGGTATCGTTAGCTCAGACCCATGCGGGCCGCGGGGAATTCAATCCAGCAAAGAAGTTGAACTCTGTGGAAAGATGACTTCACACTCTTCAACTCAGCCTAAACTTTAATCAGGTTGTTTCAAGATAGTTTCTAATTTTATTTTATGAATATATTTTCAAATGAGAGAGACATCAGAGACTTATTTGAGTGATATGAAATAATAATCTCAGTGAAGTAACTCTTCACTTTTACTCGTTGTAATTCCTTTGGGTTTTATCTAATTGGTTTCAGGAAAAGATGATTTAGTTGTACAATTAATACCGAATCCTTAAGTATGACCAAAACTTTTTCATCTTTTGGAAAACGTGAGATAAATGAAGAAATATAAACATACTGCATGTTTTCTAAGTCACAGACGAAAATATGACAATGAGCGAGCGGCCTACTTCCCGGTACCAGCCAATCAGAAGCCGCCAAACAAACGTCTCGTAGGCACAAGAATCTACCTTAAATGAATCGACTATGGTTTTCATATCACTGCTTTGTATCCAAATTCCATTTCACGTTTAATATTGTCCAGTTCGAGGAATCTTTAAACCAATTGACTTGAACTCTTGATCTACCAATCCATCACATTCTAAGACTTTATAACATAACCTTGTATATTTGCTACTAAATGCTTAAAAATCTCATGATTCACGGGATTTTAGCTAAGAGAATGTCGTTTATAATACAGTACCTAATGCCACACCGAGTTAGAGTAATATTAATAATGCACATTGACATTAAGCTTAAAAATTTGCTTATCACAAATCAATGCTGTTTCGACGAAGCTTTTTTAAAGGATACCTGGTTATCCGTTCAGATAATTACACCATTCAAGGTTCTAAAAACCTGACAGAAATGGCAAGTTGAACTTTAGTCTGTAAAATCTTACAACCTTTTTACCTCCTTTGCTCTTGAAAGCCACCTGAAGTCGTCATTCTTTCATTGTTCTGTCTGCGTTGGTTAGACCGAGTCCACCACACACAGAGAGAGAGAGAGACAGCAGGCCGCCGCCTCCTGATCCTTCTCACTTCTTGCATCTCCACCACCTTCTTACTCTCCCCTTAAAACATTTCTTTTTCAAAATAATTCAAAATTTGCCTACCTTTCCGAATAAGGTTACATTGAAATAACTATTTTGTACTTAGTTTCATCTATTTTTGGATATCATGTAAATTATGTCAAACCCTCGATTTTAGAGTAGTATATAATTGGAGTTCTGGCGGAAAGGAGCCAATTTTCATGAAGCTCAAAACGGATTTTAAAACTTTTCAAAGAAGATCGCATTTATATTTGTTTTTTCTTGACTTGCTCATAAGAGGTTATTGTTTATACGTTATTTTTCTTATTGATCATTCTGAGAGTAAGCTTGATATCACCACCACCTCATATCATCGACAAGTATAATGCTTTATATAACAATTTTCTATATTTTTATCATAAAAATTATATTATTATTATCGGATATCTTCACGCGGCCGTCTGTCTCCTTTACATTGACTGTAAAACAATTGTTGCGTAAATGTCTGAATAAATAATACTACGAAGACTATCATTCTCCGTCACCGCCAAACTGAAATAGTGTAAATGGTTGTAAACATTTATCGTATAGGGGTGTGTTCCATTCTAAGCCATAGCATCTGCAGCTGCTGCTGCTTGGGCGTTTCCGAGAACCTGCGAGTTAATTCTGTCGTTTAAAGTCTCGTTATACATATAGTTCCCACCAAGGTGCTGAGAGGGTTCCCACAGGCCAATTTGTGTCACGCGAACGCCTCGGCGACGCCATGTTTGTTGGTAAGCTGTTCGGCTTTATTCTGCATTTCATCACAATCATGAAAAGGCAAAGACTATGCACGGACTCACTAAGTACAGTTTGATGGAAAGCGATACTAAGAAAAAATCGTAGATCCAGAGCGACACTTTGCCAGAGGACCAGCTCAACAACGACGTGTCATCCTTGCCACCAGTGCATCATTGTGATGTATACCACTATCCGGTGTTAGCTCGAAGCTCTTATACAAGTGAACAGTTCCAAGCCTACAAGTCACTGGAATTATATAATAAATTTGTGAAAGGCTGGGTAGCCGTTGTTTGCACCAGTCGGCTGAATGGCAAAGTGCTGATCATGGCAAAGTTAATTATATGTATTGATAGCTCATTTCTATGGTAGTAGTGTGCGAATATCAACCACTCGAAGCTATCCGTTGGTATTATTTTTAGGTCAAACACTCTGACCATGGGTCATCTGTGAGCCAACGGGCAGTGTCAACTTAGGTCTTGATGGGGTGTGCAGCCATTTTGGTGCTTTATTATTTTACTGCGAAGCCGCTGCACGACTGAGCAATGTGACTACATCCACACAACAGAAAGCTAGATGGATACTGCCCACAACCATAAATAATTATGGTCGAATATGCATAAATTAGCCAAATCGATTTTTCACCCGCTGTTACCAAGAAGAAAAAATGGACAGTGCCATTTCTGGTCAACCACTCCGGGCTCGATCCACTACTAACTGTTGCAAACCCATCAAACGTAGAAATCAACCAGTTCACTTAAAAGACTTACTGTAGGTGCAAAGTCTGCAATACTATCAGTTTCAAAAAAATATCTGGACTGTTTCATTCTCCTTGTCTTGCAGGAAAATAAACTCCCTTTAGCATTGATCACACTGAAACAGGATAGAATTGAACAAATGGACAGTGTGTCTCTGCTTGCAGAAACGACTTCTGAATTTGCAAAATTGGCAATAACTGTTGATCGACCTAAAAATGCAGAAGAAATAACGAGAGAACCAGGGGAGTGCACGGAGTGGCATGTTCTCCGCTATGATACTTCTGACTGGCAACCCAGACAAACCAGCATCATCAACAATTGAAGCAATATGTCCCAAAATCCATTTTCATCCGCAGCTACAAACTGGGGAAGTTCACAAGAAAAGGAAGCATTTCGTCAGTTCCAGGCAACATAGAGCAGAAAAATAACCATGATTTTTGTTAATCTAAATGTAGGGTACTTTTCAACCCCAAATATCCACACATAGGTTCGTCACCTGATATCGGAAATCAAATGCCCGTATGATGCGCGGGATGGCCCCTTGGTATAATAGCGAGCTATTAAAGGCAAAAAGACATAGATGTAAGATGGAAGGTAGATGGAAAAGAGCCAAATCCTCACAAGCCAGAAATCTATATAATAAGGCCAGAAATGACTTTAACATCCTGTTAGAAAAAACAAAAAGATAATTCTACAACGACGAAAGTAAAAAAACTAATAACGTGAGGGAGTTTCACAAAATCCTAGATGATTTGATGGGATTAAAGAAAAAATATGTCTTGCCTGAAAATGTCTGTGCAGAGAATTTTGCTATATTCTCTAATGAAAAAATTAATAAAATTTATAGAGGTTTCCCCCAAAATCAGCTAGAAGGACAGTCAGTTATGGCAGTGAAGGAGGGTAAGAAGTTAAAAAAAATTTAAGGAAATATGCGTGACTTGTTAAAGGTTATGAGAGAGATGAAGAATACATATTGTGGAAACGACCCTTTCCCAAATAGTTTAATAAGTGAAGCTCCAAACAAGCAAGTTGTATATAATATTTACCTAAATATAATTAACCTAAGTATATCACAATCCAGTTTTTCTAGCTGTGAAAAAACTGCGTTGATCAAACCAATATACAAAGGAAAAGGTGATGTAAACGAACTAAATTCCTATAGGCCCATTTCAAATTTATCTTACATGTCGAAGCTTATTGAAAAAATCATAAGTGAGCAATTATGGGCGCATATTGATGAGTTAGAGGTATTCCCGGAAAATCAGTCGGCCCACAGAGCTAATCACTCTACAGAAACTACCTTATGCTCAATAATGAATGATATGATGGGTCTTCTTGATGAAGGAAAGTGTGGAATTTTGATTATGTTAGATCTTAGTGCTGCCTTCGGTACGGTTGTGCACGAGTACTTACTTGACGACTTAAAGTCCATTGGAGTGACTGAGGAAGCACTGGAATTTTTGCGAAGCTACTTAACGAACAGGAAGGCTATTGTAGAAGTTTCTGGAAACCGATCTTGTGAGATAATTCTTAGGTGTACCACAGGGTAATGTTCTGGGCCCTATCTTGTTCAACATATATACTATCGAGCTATCACATATCTTGAAAAAACAAAAAGTGGGCTTTAAACTATATGCAGATGATACTCAATTTTACCTTTCAATTTCAACAACACAAGATACAATGAAGAAAATTGATAATGACTGAAATAAAAACACGGATGCAGAGGAAAAGGCTTAAATTAAATGATGATAAAACAAAATGTATGTTTTTTTTTGGCACAAAGGTGGCTTTGAAGAATTACCAGTTATTTCAAAGTATAAAAATTGGTGACGCTGATGTTAGGATTGTGCCTGTTGTGAAAAATTTGGGCGTACTGATGGATTGTAATTTGTCAATGAGGGATCAAATAGTGAATGTGAAAGTGTGTAACTATCACCTAAGAAACATAGCATTTATTAGAAAATATTTAACAGAGGGCAGTACAAAAATTTTAGTGATGAGTCACGTAATATCAAGGCTTGATTATTGCAATTCTCTGTACTATAAATTGCCCAATACACTACTAAGAAAGCTTCAAAATGTGCAAAACCGGGGCGGCTAGACTGATAAAAGGCATTAAATTTCGGGAGAGAATAACTCCTGCACTGATCGATCTGCATTGAATTTAAGATTTGTTTGTTGACTTACGAGGCAATTACAAGTGATAAGCCTAAATATCTTCGTGATTGCTTGATCCCCTACTCTCAAGTTACTAGCGCTGCTGTAAGAGTTAGATATGCTGATGACCCATATAGACTATTCGAAATTAGTGTGAATCATGCAGTAGGAGGAAGAACTTTTTGTTATGCTGCACCGAGACTCTTCAACGACCTTTCACTTGATGTCAAGAATAACAAAAATGTGGCAGCTCTCACGAAAAACCTGAAGACTTATCTCTTTGGAAAGTGTTATAATAGTGATCAGAAAACTATTAAGCCTGAATACAAATGCTAGCGAATACTGAAAAGATACAGAGCAAAATATAAACTGGAAAGAAATTATTTTCACACATCAAGGCCCGCCTGAACAGAATCTTAGTGTCTGATGGAGGGCGAGAAATAAAGCCCTAAAAGTAAAAGTAGTAAAAGTTAGTTGCTGGTGTTCCCTTTTTAAATAACTGTTGTACATGATAGACAAACGATAAATATTGTTGTCAAGTTCAGACAGTTGCCTGTAACTGAAACTGACTCTTGTGACTTTGCTGCTTGGAGTCCACAAGAAATGTGGATCCAGCGAATAATGAATGCCATGTCCGAACAAATTCCGTGAAATATTTCCGAGTCTGAGGAATATTTCCTGAAAGTCATTCTCCCAGAACTCTTGGGCGATCTTATTACACGGCAACTGGAAGAGAAATAAGAAAAGTCAAAGGCAAACTTAAGGTTGGCGATATAGTATGCATGTGTAAAAAAAATATTAACTGACACTATTTTGTATTTAGATGTATTGGTGAGAACTGCAGTGTGAAGCTGTTCCATTTGCAAAGTGTGGCGTTTAAGCGAACCTCCAAATCATATATATACATGTAAGCAGTGCAAAGGCAAATGTACCAGAAAAGGAAAATTCAAGGGCAAAGATTTTAAAAAATATTTAGGCCCAGTGTTAATTGGCAATAGCCTAAAATCATTATTTTGACCCACAGTTTTTAACGCGTATCTTCTTCTGAAAGCTTCAGTTACATTTAAGTTAACAATTATGTTATTCTTCATTCTATATGTTATTTAGTTATTAATTTGTGTAGCAATGGGGACAGCTTCATTTCTAGAGCATACAACTTGTAAATAAAGAGGTTCATTTATACACTTGTTTCGAGCATGTTCCCATATTTATTCTTCGCCTTGCTTCTGACAGTAATTGCTTGACTTATTCACATTCGTATAACTATATGACAGGGATTGTAAAGAATCCACGTTTTGCTGAGCCCCCTGCACAATTTGAACATCCATTTACCCAACATGAAACAACCACAGTCGCACTTTGCACGTTATTCGCTGCCCACGGCTTGCCAACAAACATGGCGAGTGCTCGGGAAATGCCCGGATTTGTGACGTCATGTGAGAATTATGTTGTCATATTTTCAAACGTGTCTCGTTATTTTTAACCCACCCAGTACGTACTGTCGACGTTATAATCTACTATCATTCTTTACACACACTTTGTAATTTCTTATTCGTTCGAAGTTTGCCCTATCTTTATCGAGCTCCTGTGTATATAGTTTGAATGTTAAATATCGAAACTGATATGATAACTTAGTTAAATGATAACTGGCGTGATAATAAAACACTGAATTTTATTTAACTAGTACTTAGGATCGACAACGCACTCTATCGTAATGAACATCGATCATTACATCCACAGATGATTTGTTTTTCTAGTGTCGTCGATAAAAATCTTCGCGGACTTTGGTGAAAAAATTCATAGCCTTACATTTCCTTAAATAATATTTGAATATCCGTATTACTGCGGATTACCATCAGAATTATAAATATGTTTATCTACGTTGTTACCTTAAGATTATTTAAATTTTCAATTTCATAAACTATACAATTTCCAAGTGCTTTCGGGATTATACTCGTGTTCATTAATCTATTTTGTCACCTTCGAATTTACAATATACACTCATCATTAGTAACATCACTACGAAAACTATTTCAATGCTAAAATCAACGGTCAACTAATTTTTGCATTATATAGGAATGTATAACGTATCCATGACATAACGCCAAGTATCTCTTACACACGAGGATGCTTATTAGAGGGTTTTTTTCAACTTCAAGAAATAATACGATCAATATATTCATTGCTGTTTACCAGGTTCTAATAGGCATATTCTAACTAATATTTTTAAAGCTTCTTTTTCTGACTGTCTTAACTTTCGGAAGGATTTCTCATCGCCAGATTGGAATTGATGAAGCTAAAAAAATCGTGGGTATCAGATGAATTATGAATGAGGTTTACACTGCAGGAACTTGTACCTTTATGAAGAAACTGACAGCTTATCGATTCAAAATCAGTTATGACTCACAGGAACATTTATTCATGAAACCTATAAACTCAAAAAAAAACAAACTGGGATGTAACAAACCAAGGCAAGAAATGATGGCCTCCGAAAATTAAATTGGATGATAAGTTCCGAGAGGAAATTAGTTACGTGAGTGAGAAGGCACTTTTCATAATTCTTACAAGACAGGAATCCAATAAAAGCTGTTAAGAATAATAATAATAATAATAATAATAATAATAATAATAATAATAATAATAATAATAATAATAATAATAATAATAATAATATACTTGGAAACAGGCCCTCTCCCAAGCACACTTTATTAAAAGTAATGGCTACTTCAGCAGCGTTACACTTGTAGAGATTCTTCCTATTTTTCCGAATAGCGGCTTTTTCCGTGCCGCGGGAACATCGAGAGATGTTTCGTCCGCCTTCAGGACGACGACATGAAGCAAAGGATGAGAGGTGCCCTGCGCAAGCTCATCTCCCTGAACGGCGGCAAACTCCGCGTCCCTGAACGAACCCAAGGATACATTAACCTTACTGATTACGACCCCACCCCAGATCAAGACGCCATTCTGAAACTGAGTCTTAATTGCCACTTCATTTAGAGACCCAGGCCTCACGACAAGAGACTCGAAATCGAGTTGCTCTTCGACTTCATCCAGCAACTAGAAGCCCGGAGCATCGTGAGAACTACCGATGCCCTTCAACCCCTCCTACTTGCTGAAGCCCTTACGGAGAGGGGCTCGCACTCCAGCAGGATCCTTGCCAAGGAGATGAAGAAAGCGGCGAAGGAATTGAAGGAGAAAGAGAACATCATGGTGCGACGCGCGGAGAAGACAGCAGCCTTAGTCTTGATTGATACTGCTGAATACCACGAGAAGCTGGATGCTATTTTGTCCGACGAGAGCAAGTTCGAGCGCCTGACAAGATACCCGACAGACATCATCAAGAGGGAGGCCAACGGAGTCATCAGCGCAGTGAATGCTGCGACAAACGCTGTCCACCTCCTGCCCATACAAGGAGACTACAGCCTGGGTTATTTATAAAAACCCACAAACAAGGAAACCCCCTCCGGCTGATCATCAACCAGACTCCCGCCCCTACGTACGCCTTGGCAAAACACCTTAATCAAATTTTGACCCCCTACGTCCCGAGCCGGTACTGCCTGCAGTTGTCAGTAGAATTCCTCGAAGTCGTCACGGACGCCCCTGGCACCGTGACTATCACCTCAGTGGACGTGGAGTCCCTGTTTATGAACGTACCTGTCGATGAAACCTTCGACATCATCCTTGAGCGTGTCTACAGGAGTCAGTCGACAGCGCCCCTCAACATACCCGAAGCCTCGCTCCGTACGCTGCTGGAGAGACACCAAGAATGCCCTTTCTCCACCCACTGTGGCCAGATGTACTGCCAGAAGGACGGCGTAGCGATGGGCTCCCCACTGAAAGTCCTCTTCGCTAACTTTGACATGGGCACCGTGGAGGAACAAGTCTTCGCCAGGATGCAGCAACCCCACAGATATAGACGTTACATCGACGATATCTTTGTTCAAGTCGACGCCCTGTGTCAGGCATTTCAGCAGTACAGCGAGCTGAATTACACAGATTAATACAGCACTGACAATCGGCTCCCTTCACTCAACGTCCATGCGAGTAAGACGGACGATGGCCTCCGTACTTCTGCCCAAGGCCAAAAGAATTTTGTTGGCCTTGCTTCTGTCTACACAAAGACGACCAACTTCGAACTTTGCCTCAACAGTGACTACGAGTGTCCCGCCAGATTCAAGAGCACGACCATCAGGGCGCTCTTCAGGAGAGCCCTCTCCCACTGCTCGACCTGTCAGTACACTCATCAGGAACTCAACCGCGCCTCCCAATTACTCGTAAATAACGGATGATCGAATAAATTAATAAGTAGAGAAGTCTGTACAGCCCCGGACAGTAGTGAGAGCCGCAGCCCCGCCCCCAGGATAATATCAAGCTGTATCATAAAGCCTTCATGACTTCGCATTACCGCGAAGAGGACGACTCCATTAAGAAGATTATTTCCGACAATGTAATCCCGATCGACGACACCAAGACTTAATTACATATTACCAGAATCGGAGGACGCGCAACCTAATTATGAAAAATAACCCCTCCCGCATGAATGAGACCCCCTGAAGCAGACGTATGTGGTATACCAATACACATGCCCAGTCTGCAGTTGCAGTGGCGCCTATGTTGGTATAACTAGCATGCCCCTGTCTAAGAGACTCACCTGCCATGCCCAAGAGGGGGCCATTAAGAACCACGCCCGTACCAAGCATCCAGAGGCCATCTCCCGGGATGTGATCATCCAGAACACCAAAATAATTAGGAAGGCCCCTGATGCCCGTCGGTTACGCCTGCTGGAGGCACTTCTCATTTAGCAAATAAAACCACCGACCACGACAACTCTATGGAAGACAACGCCCCTGAACGAAATACTCCTGAAGGCAATGACGATCATAGTAGCCGTGAGGTCCTGCAGCGTAACGCAACATCCAACAATGTTACCGCACAGCTCAGTTAGTATAGACAGCTGCAGAGCCTGCAGCTTCACAACCATCGACTCAGCAAAAGTAGCTTGAGACCTGGCTCAAGCCACCAATGAAAACGAAGACTCACCGCCACCAGCCAATAGGAGATCAGCATGGGGCAGACCCCCTGCTGCCACCCACAAATATATGGAGGACAGACACCACACCAAATCTATGGGCTGCTCTAGGAGCAAAAGCCCATGCTGGCACAAGGCCAGCTTAATGAGAGAGAGAGAGAGAGAGAGAGAGAGAAATATTGTTAATGACTTTGATGACTATGGTATCATAGTTTATCTGTAAAACTCAAATATATGCACCGATTTTGACACAGTATTTGATCATGACCTCTATAGGCACTCTATTAGCCTGTTTAAGTAGCACGGGAAAAGCTGCCATTCAGAAAATAGAAAAGAATCTCTACGAGTGTAACGCTGCTGAAGTAGCCATTACTTTTAATAATAATAATAAGGAACAAAGAAAAAGAACTGGCTCTCACCAACAGAAAGAGAGGAACTGGAAAGGGAAATGACACACAGCAACGAATTACAAGATGACGAACTGAGAGACGATACTACAGGAGACGACAGGGACTACACACGAAGAAACACCAAAGAAATAACAGAGAGGACGGAATGAGTAGAAAAGATCAGACAATGGATGGAGCCAGATACAGAGAAAACAGAGAAAACAAAGATCCCCTCCATTAAAGCCTACAACACCAAGAAATTAAGGGAGAAAAATGGTGAGATCAATGAAATAGTGAGAATAATACACACCACCAGTATCACAGTAACAAATAGCCTGGCATATGCAGGAACAAGACTAGGGGCAGAATTGAAGGGGATACGAACACCAACACCCCCAGCACAACCAACCCAACAGAAACCAAAACAGCAGGCGCCTTTTCTAAGGCGCCTGAAAAAGCAAATCATGGTGATGAGATCTGACTTGAGCAAACTGAAAGTTGGCAGAAAAGAGGCTAAGAAGCAAGAAAATATGGGAGGAACTGAACGAGAAATACAAAGTACAGGAGAGGGGACTAAACAACACAATAGAATATGTAAAACAGAGGCTTAAGGCCAAAGCCCACAAGATCTAATTAGCGGTACATGAACAAGAATAAGGGATAATACCAACAGAATAAACTATTCTGAACCAATCCGAAAAGACTGTGCAGCCAACTAAGTGGAGAAGACAATCGCCAAAAAATTCCTGAAGCCGAACCAAGTAGGAGACTCTGGGAAAACATATGGAGCAATCCGGTATCACACAACAAACATGCAACGTGGCTCCAGGATGTCAAGGCAGAAGAAACAGGGAGAATAAAACAAAGATTCACTGAGATCATGACAGACTGAATCAGACGCCAACTAAAGAAAATGCCCAACTAGAAACCCCCAGGTCCCGATGAAGTCCATGGATACTGTCTCAAAAACTTCAAGGCCCTACACCCACGAATAGCAGAACTCCTCCAGCATTGTATCACAAATCACCATGCACCCAAATAGATGACCATAGGAAGAACATTCTTAGTACAGAAAGACAAGAGTAAGGGAAATGTAGCCACATGATACCACACACATGACTAATAGAATGCCTGAAAATAAGTGGGCCAGAGGAAAACACCATCAGCTTCCTGAAAAATACAATGTGCAGCTGGAATAAAATAATTACAAGCTCTGGAATAAGACTAGCAGAGGTTAATATCAGGAGAGGGATCTTCCAGGGCGACTCACTGTCCCCACTCCTCTTCGTAGTAGCCATGATTCCCATGACAAAAGTACTGCAGAAGATGGATACTGGGTACCAACTTAAGAAAAGCAGCGACAGAAATAACCATCAGATGTTCATGGACGACATCAAGCTGTATGGTAAGAGCATCAAGGAAATAGATACCCTAATCCAGACTGTAAGGATTGTATTTGAGGACATCAGGATGGAGTTTGGAATAGAAAAATGTGCCTTAGTCAACATACATAAGGGCAAAGTAACAAGGACTGAAGGGATAAAGCTAACAGATGGGAGCAACATCAAACACAGACTAGACAGGATACAAATACCTGGGAATAGTGGAAGGAGAGGATATAAAACTCCAAAAGATGAAGGACACGATCAGGAAAGAATATATGCAGAGACTCAAGGCAACCCAAGTCAAAACTCAACGCCGGAAATATGATAAAAGCCATAAACACTAGGGCAGTACCAGTAATCAGATACAGCGCAGGAATAGTGGAATAGACGAAGGCAGAACTCCTCAGCATAGACAAGAAAACTAGGAAACATATGACAATACACAAAGCACTACACCCAAGAGCAAATATGGACAGATTATACATAACACGAAAGGAAGGAGGGAGAGGACTACTAAGCATAGAGGACTGCGTCAACTTCGAGAACAGAGCACTGGGGCAATATCTGAAAACCAGTGAAGACGAGTGGCTCAAGAGTGCATGGGAAGGACTGATAAAAGTAGACGAAGACCCAGAAATATACAGAGACAGGAGAGTGACAAACAGAACAGAGGAATGGCACAACAAACCAATGCACGGGCAATACATGAGAGACTAAAGAACTAGCCAGCAATGAAACATGGCAATGGCTACAGATGGGAGAGCCCAAGAAGAAAACTGAAGGAATGATAACAGCGGTACAAGGTAATTCCCTAAGAACCAGATATCTTCAAAGAACGATAGATGGAAATAACATCTCCTATATGTAGGAAGTGCAATACGAAAAATGAGACCAAAAACCACATAGCAAGGGAATGTCCGGTACTTTCATAGAACCAGTACAAAAAGAGGCATGATTCAGTGGCAAAGCCCTCCACTGGAACCTGTGCAAGAAATACCAGCTACCTTGCAGTAATAAGTGATACGAGCACCAACCTGAAGGAGTGATAGAAAACGATCAGGCAAAGATCCTCTGAGACTATGGTATCAGAACAGATAGGGTGATACGTGCAAATAGACCAGACGTGACCTTGATTGACAAAATCAAGAAGAAAGTATCACTCATTGATGTCGCAATACTATGGGACACCAGAGTTGAAGAGAAAGAAATGGGAAAAATGGATAAGTATCAAGACCTGAAAATAGAAATAAGGAGGATATGGGACATGCCAGTGGAAACTGTACCCATAATCATAGAACACTAGGCACGATTCAAAGATCCCTGAAAAGGAATTTGGAAAAACTAGAGGCTGAAGTAGCTCCACGACTAAAGCAAAAGGGTGTGCTCCTGGAAACAGCGCACATAGTAAGAAAAGTGATGGACTCCTAAGGAGGCAGGATGCAACCCGGAACCCCACACTATAAATACCACCCAGTAGAATTGGAGACTGATTAAAAAAAAGAAGAAAAAAAAACCTATTCGAGCTAGTCTGCTCAG
The DNA here is from genome assembly GCF_015104395.2 of Macrobrachium nipponense. Taxonomy (NCBI): domain Eukaryota; kingdom Metazoa; phylum Arthropoda; class Malacostraca; order Decapoda; family Palaemonidae; genus Macrobrachium; species Macrobrachium nipponense. Next base: position 117,061,095 of record NC_087202.1, read on the forward strand.
CCAGAACAAATCTTTTTTTTTTATTTATTTATTTAATTCAATAAAGTATTTATAAACCGCAATTTTCATTTACAAATTTTTTTTACAGTAATATTTGTTATATACATAACTAATAATTCGATTTTATCTCGAGTTTAAAGGACTTCTTTCATAAATCCATATATTACTATTGATTTTAGTTTGTCACCATAAATAGATTTTAGGAGCCATCTGTAATAATTTATTTTACCTTTGAGAAAACTAAAGGTTTCTATTTCATTAAAGTTTTTAACTACTTATCCATATACAATAAAGACAGTTACATATCAATAACATTGCTGTGTTTGTATATTTGTTTTTTACATAATCAAAATCAAACATTGAAGGTTTTAGTCAATCTCTGTTCATAATAGAGCACATTAATGTAAATTTGTTTTTGAACCACCTAAATACATTCTACACCTTACTGCAAAAGTAAAAAATATGCATTGTTTTTCTGGTTCATTACAAAAATCGTAATTTCCGTCTTTCTTTATTTTCAATAATGTAAGTCCCATATTTGTAGGCAACACCTCATGTACATATTTATATAAAAATTCCATTTACTTAACATCTATTGAATTTTTCGCAGTGGCTAAGTGATCCAAATTTGCACTCGTTTTGAGACTGGCAACTACGAATTTCCACCCTAACATAAAAAAAGCTTGAGCATGAACCTCACTATAAAAAATCTCATTAAAACAAACCAGAAATGCAACTTTGTTTTTTTACCCTCAAACATTTACAAACTATTTATTATATTATTTTGTCAAATTTAGTGGCCTTCGATTAGAAAATGTTTGATGATGTGGCCCGAGTAGCCCAGAGGTTGTGCAACCCTGCTTTGGAGCCTTACTGCAAAATATGCGATCCAAAATTATACAAGAGCCCACTCGATACCAGTTAGACTGAAAATGTCAAGCCGTAATTGAAAAATTAAAGACCTCTTTTCTGGGTGTTATGACAGTGTAGAATGACCAGTAACATATAGTAAACCTTATAATATTAATAAAATAAAAAAGAAATCTCAGAACGAGGATTAATAATTATGTCTGCGATGAACTGAGTTCTCGGGTCTCACATAGCGTCTGCGGAGAAGTGGATCCTAGGTTAAAAAGCACATTAAATAGTAACAGTGATCACCAAGCTATCATTTTTGCAATGGTGTTTTAGACCTGATCCCAAATGTTAGAAATATTCATGTGATCCTCATATAAATCCTAAGCACATCTCATGGTAAGACCTGTTAATATTTACAATACTCAGTTAAACAAGGTAGGTATACGAAGACAAATTTAAGACTAGATCACTTAAACAGTTTTTACTTTAATACATCAGATGCGTCACGTGATAATACATAGCAATTTTAACGACTTATGAACAATTATTTCTACCTTTACAAATCTACTGCAGCCTACTTACCTTTTATCTAGACACAATATGATGTCGAAACTCGTCGTAACTTTATCGTAATATTTATCGTAATCTGCCTCATTCTTTTGGACCCGGATGAACTCTGCAAGTCTGCTGAAACATTGCGTTATAAAAACCATATCTTCAGTACTTTTATACATTCCGAAAGACCGGAAATCCTCACAAACAAACCGTAATAAATAAAATCAATAAAAACGCAGATCTATCGATTGTCTAAGAAAGACCATGGGTCTATCACTCAAACTCGGGGTTCGATTTTTTCCTGTGACATTCGTCTCACATTGTATAAATTAAGTGAAAGTAGCATTAAATAACGCTGTAGATACACACAAACTTCTTCACCCTCGGTAATAAACATACTGAGTTTTAGATTTGGTGAAATGCCTGATCTTCCTCCATCCAGGACTGTTTCTGGAAGTGCCGGTTTTTGAAGAACAAGGCAGTTAATTGCGTAAGCACCTTATTAGGTAAACTGCCCGTTGGTAACATATCTGTTTATGGTTGATGTTTTTTTTCCTGAAGTCGTTCAATAAACTCTGCTTACACAGACACACGCACACACACACACACACACACACACATATATATATATATATATATATATATATATATATATATATATATATATATATAGATCTTAAAATCACAGTAGATGGACGTGACTTCATTAAATAAGCGATTACCACAGGAAGATGATGGGCAAAAATCCAAGCGCTTTCGTCTTTTAAGACATCGTCAAGGAACGTTCCTTGACGATTTTTTAATAAAGATAAGAGCGATTGGATTTCTGCCTATCTATCTTCCTGTGGTATTCGCTTGCTTTTATATATATATATATATATATATATATATATATATATATATATACATATATATATACATATATCTATATATATATAATATATATATATTATAATATATATATATATATATATTATATATATAGATAGATAGATAGATAGATAGATAGATAGATAAAACTAACCTTTTAACATATCAGTGTCTTAAGATCAAGATTTGACTACGAAAGAATGGGAGAAAGCTCATTTACCATCTAAATTTTTTTTAATAACCCTGATATAGGCATGACTTTCAGAAACAAGATATTATCCCCACATTTCTATATTAGAGAAACCCATTGGGTTCACGATTAATATAGTTAAGAGTGCATCTACTTGCAAAGTTTGAAAATTCTTTAGACCTGAAATGAATATTGTGGTCAGACATGCAAGTGAAGCATATGGGCTATTTGAATCTAAAACAAATTGTAAGTACGTGAGAGAGCATTTCAACATTCTGCACCAAGACTTTGCAACAAAATACTGCCTGGAAATGAAGATCATACCAGAAGAAGGCAAATTCAAATAAGAACTAAAGACCCTCCTATTCTGCAGGAACTACGATAATGACGAGAAAACACTAAAAGGCAACTATAAAATATAAGAAGCAACCTATTTTGAAAGCACACAAGGCCTCGCCAGAGAGGGAATCATCTTTGTAGAAGGCTGCACATAAAACCAAACGAGTAAAACACGAAAAGAGAGCCATCTTTTATCTTCCTATTTCGCCACGACTTATGTTCTTGTTTGAGATTATATATATATATAATTATATAAATATATATATATAATATATATATATATATATATATATCTATATATATTTATAATATTATATAATATATATTATATATATATATCGAGCTACGATGTCCTTTAATATCTAATTCGCTCTACCTCGGAATTAATATATTTTCATATATGCTTAACCGAAGGGGAATTTTTTCTCGATAATAGACTTGCCTGGATCGGGACGCGAACCCAGGATCCTTTCAAGTCCAGGAACGTCAGTAAAGCTTTTACCTACTACACTGCCGCGAGATATTAAAGGACATTGTAGCTCGATATATGTATATGAATCAGGGAAAAGTGATATGACTTTTATATATATATATATATATATATATATATATATATATATATATATATATATATGTGTGTGTGTGTGTGTGTGTGTGTGTGTGTGTGTGTCTGCGTCTGTGTGTGTGTGTGTGTAATTTCCTAGCCACTGGGGGGTGGAGGGGGCCAAGCCAGCCCAACTCAGTGCCGGTCCCAAGCCCGGATAAATAGGGAGGGTTGGAGTCAGGAAGGGCATCCGTCTGTAAAATCTTCTGCCAGAGCTTTTATGAAATGAGTCTTACAAGGAATGAGAATAGGGCTAGGTTGTCACCCGGAAGTGACCCACAGATACATCGTCCTAACTCTGTGGATGTGCAAGGGCGAGTGATGAAGAAGCGAGCTCGAGAACTAAAAGTAGGAACATTAAATGTCGGTACAATGACAGGAAGAGGGCAGTAAATATCCTCTGTGTGCAGGAGTCAAGAGGGAAATGTAACAAAGCCAGGGAACTGGGGGAGGGGTATAAGCTAAACATAGCGGAGTTAATAAAGAGGGCAGGAATGGTGTTGGAATAATTCTGTCAAGTGAAATGAAAAAGGAAATCTTTGAAGTAAATAGAAGAAATGATAGGATTATCTGGATCAGGCTGATGGCTGAAAATTTCACTTTTAATATCGTTAGTGCATATGCACCCCAGATAGGATGCTCAGATGAAGAGAGAGATCGCTTTTAGTCAGACTTAGAGGAGGAAATGGAAAAGGTACCAGCTGGTGAAAGATGCGTTGCTGGCGGAGATCTGAAGGGGCACGTAGGCCAAAATAACCATGTGATCAGCCTTATACATGGTGGGTATGGCTATGAATTCAGGGGTTCTCAAAGTGGTCGATATCGACCCTCAGAGGTCAATAGGAGCATCCAAGGAGGTCTATGAATAGTCAAGGGGTCAATAGGGGGTCGATGAATAATTAACGTGTCGGAGAATTAAGTTACAGATAATTGTACATCTTAAGTTCCAAACATATTTTTTTACTAGGTGTTACTTTTTTTTTATCATACTGATTGTCAAGTACTAAACTAATACTACTCAAATTGATTCTGACATTGTTTTTTTTATTATTATTAAATGTTATTCTAGGGGGTTGATAGAAAATTTTAAACTTCATAAGGGGGTCATGAAGTTAAACAGTTTGAGAACCCCTGGCTATGATAAAAGAAATGCAGAGGGTGAGAGAATTGTTGATTTTGCTGTTTCAACGGATATGGTGCTGGTGAACACTTCTTTCACCAAGCTGCAACAACATCTAGTTACATACGAAAGCGGAGGAAAGTCCAGCCAGATAGATGACTTTGTGTGTATAAGAGGAAAGATTGACGTGAGGTCAAAGATTGTAAGGTCATACCAGGAGACCATGTGAGCGCGCAACATCGTTTGGTAGTGATGGATTTGGGTATGGAAATTGAACAAATAAGGAAGAAAAAATGAAAAATGCATGGACCAAAAAGAAATAAATGTTTTAAGCTGAAAGAGACTGAACTATGTAGACTGTTTAAAGCAGAAGTTTTAGAAGAAATAACGCATGAAATCTTAGATGTTGATGAATGGTGGAACAGAACGATGGAAAATACTGAGGGTTGCTAGAGAAATATTGGAGGTGGATGGAACACGAAGGCGAGGAAGACCTAAGACCAGGTGGAGAGATGGCAATAGAGATGATATGAGGGAGAAGGGAGTACGGGAGGAAATGACGCAGGACAGAGGTAGATGGAAGAAACTCATTAAAAACAGCGACCCCGAATAGGGATAAAGTTGGGAAGAAGAAGAATTTCCTGTGACCACGACATACGAAGTTTTTAGATGATAAGGTGACATAATCATCAATAAATTAAAAGTATTCTCATTTGCTGTACTTGTGTTTTATTCTCATTTTAACAACAAATTAGCAACAACAAAATGCAGTTGCTAAGGTTACAAGTCTCAAAAAAACTGAAATGGCATTAAGCCAGGACATTCCATTGCCATCAAGTACCTCAGGGTACGCGCCACGTGAATCTATTACAGAATCCTACTAAACAGGTTAGGTATCTTAAAAGTCAGGTCCTTCAGTAATCCTTCTTCCTCCTAACTCTCTTGCAAACTGTATCGTCGTGACACCTGTCGTAGCAGCACTTCCGACCTTCGGGACAATTCTCGTCGTTCTCACACCTGTCAATCTCGTCTTCTCCTAAATAGAGGACGCACAGCCTTTCAGACGACGTCGGGCAGAGCTTCTGGCGTTCTTTGGAAGAGAGAGAAAGACAATGGGTCACCATCGGTTATTACTGAAGGGGAGATTACACTACTTGGGTTAACTTCACAGTCATCGGGAGCACATTGACGGAGCTCTGTGTCAAGCAGCATGTGGCGATAGATGATCACTCGCAATGCTTCATAATATCGATCATATTGGAAATAATGTCAGACTGGAAGTGTTCATTGTTTCTCGTTATTGAACATCATATATCTGCAACTGATAAAATTATTCATTATTGTTTTATTGCTTTTGTTTAAGCAACAGCAAAGATGTCTTTCCAGTTTTGAAATTCGTAAATAATTTATTCAAAACAGGAAGAATGATGATCTTCACATTGAAAAAAATATATATTAGGTAATATAATCATATTGGGTATATAATATCTGCGGGGTAATTAGCTTGCAGCTATTAATTCGCCGGGAACCAATGGTCAGAAATGAGTGATTCGCACATAAGGCTATACTAATCTAAGGGTCTGAAAATGGGTCCATGAGAGAAATTTGCGTGGAGGTAAAAAAATACTGAGAGAGAGAGAGAGAGAGAGAGAGAGAGAGAGAGAGGATAGTCGTGGGGAAGGTCTGAAGAAAGGGGCTCGCGACGCGTCACGTGACAGAATCATATCCAAGAAAGAACGTCCACAATGACTCAAAGAGATGTTTCCTTGATTGTGCATTTGACGCCACTTCCGATATTCGATTAATAATATCAACAATTTAAACTAGTCTGCTATAGGAGTCATCAACGTGACGTCATCATCACGTCTTTTTCCAAACAATATCACGTCTAGAGGGCAAAAGGCCTTTCCTCTTCACCACTGTAACAGAGGAACGTTGACCCTTCTAGTTAATCTGCGCCTTATTTCTAAGGAATGATTCAGTCGTCTGTTGTTGTAGGATGCACGAATAGGTGGGGAAAGGGAAGCTTTATATCCTGGCGTCGTATTCCCAGCGAAGGTGATAATATCACTCAGTAAATGAGTGATGATATCATTACTAAGTTCAAAGGACCCATGCAATAGCCCCTCCATGTCTATACCACAATTAAAATTTCGTCTGTCAAACATCGCCAAGATCGACGTTACAATATTATTTTCCCGCCACTATCAATACATGGACAGAAGTTTTCATCCATACGTATCTAATTTGTCCTATCTTTCTATTTGAAGTTGATCCTTATGAAATGATATTATCTTAAGCAAAATATTAGAGTATAAAAGCATTTCTCTATTGAAATATTCAGATTTACATATTTCCGTTGACATCGTTTCGGAAGACTGCTCCAAATCACGCGATTTCACAACATTGGATATTTGAAACTTTATTACTCCACCACATTCCTATATATTTGTTTATTTCGACCCATATACCAACAATAATTGCATAGAATTATAATTCCATGATTTTAGAGTAAAGAATAACGAGACTTCACAAGAGCAACAGTTGGAATTCACAGTAAATGGATCGAGATAAATGGCTAATGAATTTCAGACCATTTCATTTCACTACCACTATCAAGATTGCAGTGACACAAGACAGCTTGCCCTCGTATGAAAGTTGTTTGAAACTACTGGATTCTAAACCTTTATGGAAAGCAAAATAATATCTACTTTATATTTAAATATTTATTGTTGTTGCCACGAAATGTTTTTCCTCTCGTGGGAAGTGAAGTTAACAGACGGGAAAACTTAAAAACAACCAAGTTCGAAAATACATATACCGTAATAAGCAAAGAATCTTTACCCTGCCATACATGTACAGTGTGCACAAAACACTTGACAGTTAAAGTTGATGAGAACGTCGTCTGCTATTGTTCGCTTTTGTCCAGCAGCTATGTGTGCCCGATATGCTTCATTGTTTACAAACATAAATCTCTCCTATAGATCAAAGAATGACGCTATAGTGACAGCGACTTCGCTATGCACGGTGTTTGGGGAGTGAGAGAGGGAGGGGGGGGGGGAGAGGTGGGCCCACGATCTAAATTCCAACCTTTGTCGTACAACATTCATTACCTCCTTTAGATAACTTGCAGAACTCAGCGCCTCGGAGACACTGACTTCGTTTATCCTTGATTTGTCAACCAAACAACCCTGTTGTTTACTTCGTGTACGGGACCATGTCGAGCAGTAGCTGACGAACAAAACCAATTCGGGGCTACCCAGAGGGTATTCGAAAGAGCTTGAGTAACGGATAAGACTTATTTCAGAAGATTCACGCAGTGACTTTCCCAAACCCTGTTACGTTGCAAAAGCTTCGTATTTTAATGTATAGTCATCGGTGGGCTGACTATCATATTGGACTCCAAGTGCGGTATTCGATCACCTACAGTTTCTGAAGCTGAATTCTCTCTCTCTCTCTCTCTCTCTCTCTCTCTCTCTCTCTCTCTCTCTCTCTCTCTCAAATAGGGTCATTTATATGTATGCCAAATCCTGGCATCAAACAGGATATATCCTTCCTCGATCTGTGAATAAAAAACTGTACTTTCTAAACTTCCTTAATAAGTAACTCACGAACTTCTCGCATAAATAAGATTGAAACAGCCATGTAGTCACAAAATAAACAAGAAAGCATCATCATTTAAAGAATGACTATTAATTTAAAGCCTTACCTACTTTTGCCATAAGGCGATTTTTTTTTTTGGGGGGGAGAAGGGGAAGGTGGGGGGGAGAATGCCATACTCCTGGGACTGACCAACGAGAAGAAAAATTAAGTAATAGTGTATAATATAAATTATACTGAAATGCATAATATATATGTGTATGTGTGTGTGTGTGTGTGTGTTTGCGTGCTGCTCCCATTTATCTAGAACATACCTTTCCCTTTCTTATGAATTGGGTACTTTTTCTTAATTCTTAATTTTGTAAACTGTAATAAAAACCAATTAAATAATCTTTGATTAGTTATCACGAATAAACAGAAAGGTTGAATGAAAATGAACGGGGGATTTTCAAAACCTGATACAAGTAATGCAGCCGTTTCAAAGATCATTTTTTTTTTAACTGGAAAAGCTTAGACATATGTGACGCTTTTTCACGTGTTGCTCAGCACTATATATATATATATATATATATATATATATATATATATATATATAATATATATATATATTAATATATATATATATATAGAGAGAGAGATGAGAGAGACGAGAGAGAGTAGATTTATGCCTGTACAGACTGTCAGTGAGTGATCGGTTCAAGTGTATCCTTTGATAAAGACCGACCCTTCACCTCTTCCCTCCCTCCCCCCACCCCCTTCCCCCCACGTCGCGGAGGGGAGCGATAGGCTAAAAGCAGCGTTCTTTCACCCCGAGGGGAAAATGAGAGATAACAGACATACCATAACAGAGTCAAGAGAGGTGTGGTTGTCGCATGACCTCCCCTCGAACGCGTGACCCTTGAAAATGAGATAAAAGCTTATTGATGACTATTGGGGCAAAGGCCTAACCTCGCCCCGTGTTTGTGCTCATCCCCCCCCCCCCCCCCCCCGGCCTTGCTTTTGCCGGTCGCTCTTGTGTGTTTGTGTAGGATTTTGTTTTTATGATGAATGGGGTTGAAGTTAGGGAGAGCATCCGTTTGTAAAATATCTGACAAAATACAGTATGCAATGAGTCGCCCAGTGAGCTTAGTAAGGATCCATCCGCTCCAAAGTAAACTATGTCATTTACGTGTATCTCTAACTTACTCGCTTACATATCACAAACAAGTTGAAAAACAAGTCTGCGACCTAATGGAAAACGGAGTTTTGGCTAATGCTGGATAACCATCGTATGAAGCACATGTTAGTACTAAAAAAAAAAATCGTTCATCCCTGTTCGACCTGTTCGTAATGTGTTTGCCGCAAGCTGGCGATATTTATGTGTGTGCTTATGACATGTTTTACAGTAGAAACGTTCAAACGTCGTCCGAGAGCGAGCCACGGATAAATCGTCCTAGCCTAACCCTTAAGTAATGCCTACAGTGCACCACGTGAGGTGCACTGACGGCACTACCTCTCCCCACACACGAAGAGGTCATGTTGCAGGAGAGATCGTGGAAATGGAAGTTCTAGTGACACGAAGGGGAGAAATGGACGGTCGGAGGTCACTAAAAAGAAGTGTTGTATTTAATTCTTAGAGGTGAATCCAGATTTCCAGACTCATCGTTTTAGACTACAGAAAACTAATAGCCAGACATTTTGCGTTTTACCATTACTTTCATTATTCAGGATACCCTGAACAGCAGTCAAGCAACTGAATGATAAACATTGAAATAAGATATCTTCTTATTCACGTTCTGTCTACTGACATCTTGACTTAATTAGCCAAGGCGTTCCGAGTAAAAGTTCCCTTATAAGTGACGTGTCGTCCTTTCGGAGTAGGATGTCACAAAGTGGTGATGGGGACATGGAACTCTTTTCATTTATTCATTAATCTGTTGATTGATTTATTTTTTTTTATAGGCGAGATCTCTTTTCTCTATATTTCTCTCTACCTCCTCTTACTTCATCCTAATGAACACCAAGTAAATGGCCACCGTAGGTTGTTTCGTATGAATAGGTTCCATCTTCTGAATAATAAAATAATAATAATGTTTGGTAGGAGACCCTCTTTTAAACAGGTTTTGTTGAATGTTATTGCTGCTTCAGCGGTATTAATCTTGTAGGAGTTTTTCTCTTCCTTTCTTATAGCGGCTTTCTCGTTACTTTTACGGTAGGTGAGTAATTCCCCGATATTAGTCATTTACTATTACCGTATTATGACTAATATCGGAGAATTATTCACCTACCTTAACAGTAAAAAGAAAGCCGCCATAAGAAAGATAGAGGAAAACCTCTACAAGATTAATGCCGCTGAAGCAGCAATAACATTCAACAATTAATAATAATGATAATTGAAAAAGAAACCCACAAATTCAATTTGTAACTTGTTTACTTCTAAGTATTTACATTTAGTTTTACTCCACACTCGAGTACTTTCAGGCCCTTCTGTGGCCCATTCTCAAGAGATGTTTGGGATGTTAGCCTGGGTCAAGGCCCAGCAGTCTTCTGAGAAGACTGCTGGGCCTTGACCCAGGCTAACATCCCAAACATCTCTTGAGAATGGGCCACAGAAGGGCCTGAAAGTACTCGAGTGTGGAGTAAAACTAAATGTAAATACTTAGAAGTAAAGAAGTTTTTGTTTGGTTAATAATAATAATAATAGCTCATCCAAGGACTGGTTAAGCAACATTTGAGCTGGCCAGTCGTTGGATGGTGATCACCCTCCTCGGCGTTGATTCCTTTGGAAAGGATCTTACCACAATTTCCTCAGTCTACTCACCTGTGAATGAGTACCTATCCCCAATGGGTTAAATAGCACAACTCAACAATGATGGGTAGAAATGAAGAATTAAACAACGACGTAAATGGGACCTCTGGCAACAAAAGAGCTTAGTCCGGCAGCCATGTATACAGCCCAATTGAAGGGGAAGACGGTCAGGTACTTGGAGGTCGTCATCCAGCAACTGACCACCACAACGACAGTAACCAGCAACTAGAGACTGGGGCTACAGATAAAACCAGAAAAAGAAATGGACAGGAGAAGAAAATAAGGAATTATGGAGATGCTACATCAGAAGTAACCCGATGGAAAGAGGACATAGAAGGAGATTGGCCAACATCCGGAATGAGAGAAATAACTTCCCCCAAACAGAACAGAGACTGGCAGACTAAGTAAGGAACTTAAAGAAAAAGAACTGGCTCTCTGCAACCGAAAGAGAAGAACTGGAAAGAAATAACACTCAACAATGAAGAACAAGAACACGAACTAAGAGACACCACAGAAGACAACGGCACTTGAAGAAAAAGACAAGACGGAATGGGTGGAGAAGATGGATGAAGCCAGATACAGAAAGAACAAATATCCCCTCCATGAAAGCCTGCAATGCAGAGAAATTAAGGGAGAAAACAAGTGAAATTAGCGAAATAATGACACTAATACACAACACCAGTGTCACAGAAACGAATAACTTGTCATATGCAGGAACAAGACTAATAGTAGAACTCATGGGGATACAAACACCAACACCACCATCACAACCAACTCTACAGAAACCAAAGCAGTAACTGCCTTGGGAAGCCACTTGGAAAAACATAATCTTCATGGTGATGAGATCTAACTTGAGTGAACTGAAAGAGATGGCAGAAAAGAGGCTAAGAAGCAAGAAAACAAGGGAGGAACTGAACGAGAAATGCAAAGTACAGAAGAAGGGATTAAACAATACAAGAGAAGATATAAAACAGAGGCTTAAAGCCAAAGCACATAAGATCCAAAGGTACCTGAACAGGAATAAAGGGTACCAACAGAACAATCTATTCAGAACCAACCAGAAAAGAGGGGAAGACAACCACCAGGAAATTCATGAAGCCGAACTAAGTAAGAGACTCTGGGAAAACACATGGAGCAATGTGGTATAACAAAACAAACATGCAACATGGCTCCAGGAAGTCAAGGCAGAAGAAATGGCGAGAATAAAACAAAGATTCGCCGAGATAATGACAGACACAATCAGACACCAATTAAAGAAAATGCCCAACTGGAAAGCCCCAGGTCACTATAAAGTCCATGGATTCTAGCTCAAAAACTTCAAGGCCCTACATCAGCGAATAGCAGAACAACTCCACCATGCGCAAAAAATGGATGACCACAGGGAGAACATCCTTAGTACAGAAAGACAAGAACAAGGGAAATATAACAAGTAACTACAGGCCTGTCACCTGCCTACCAATAATGTGAAAGTTACTCAGTGAAAGGCTATACAACTATCTAGAAGATACAAACACTATCCCCCACCAACAGAAAGGTTGCAGAAGGATGTGTAGGGGCACAAAAGACTAGCTCCTGATAGACAAAATGGTAATGAAGAACATTAAGAGAAGGAAAACCAGCCTAAGCATGGCATGGATTGACTACAAGAAAGCCTTCAACGTGGCTAATAGAATGCCTGAAAATGTATGGAGCAGAGGAAAACACCACCAGCTTTACAAGAAATGCAATGCTCAACTGGAATACAATACTTACAAGCTCTGGAATAAGACTAGCTAAGGTTTACATCAGGAGAGGGATCTTCCAGGCAACACACTGTCCCCACTACTCTTCATAGTAGCCATGATTCCCATGACAAAAATACTGCAGAAGATGGATGCTGGGTACCAACTCAAGAAAGGAGGCAAGAAAATTAACTATCTGATGTTCATGGACGACATCAAGCTGTATAGTAAGAGCATCAAGGAAATAGATACCCTAATCCAGACTGTAAGGATCGTATCAGGGGACATCAGGATGGAGTTTGGAATAGAAAAATTTGACCGTAATCAACATACAAAAAGGCAAAGTGACAAGGACTGAAGGGATAAAGCTACCAGATGGGAATAGCATCAAACACAGACGAGACAGGATACTAATACCTGGGCATAATAGGAGAGGATATAAAACACTAAGAGATGGAAGACACTATCAGGAAAGAATATATGCAGAGACTTAAGGTGACTCAAGTCAAAACTATTGTCGCTGTCTAACTGCATATTCATTAAAGTACAAGCCCCCCGCCCCCCCCCCCCCCGAATCTCTCTCTCTCTCTCTCTCTCTCTCGTCTCCTCTCTCTCTCTCTCTCTCCCATCCACGTCTCTTGTTTATCTCTAGTGCTGCCCCCTCTGGTATTTTGCAGATAATAAAACGAGTTGACGCGGGGAATTAAGCCTCACTCACACGCACCGCTCTTAGCCAAGTTTGTCTCCCACTCGGACACAACCTCTGACTCAGTTTGAGGCTGTCACCAGCGGGCTGACCCCCTTGCTCACGGGCCTATGTGCCTCCACGTGGCCAGCCTTGGACCCTTACCTGATGCCTTGGAGAAGTCCCTTTCTTCGTTTGTGCTTTTACGAAGCCATATCTCAGCAAGAAAGGTAAAGTATGGAAGTGTGGTGACAGCTAACTTAATCTATTATATTTCCCTATGTCGGTACTGGTGCAATTGCTCATTGCCAACCCCACCTTCACTCCTCTACAGCTGTGCTCCCTTATCATAAAAACTACTTAGATTTAAGGGCTGTGGATCCCTTGAATGTGTTTGTGTTCACATCTACCCCCTTTCTCGTTACTGTAACGTTCAAGTCGTAATTCATTCTTTCTTTGCCCTGTGATGAATCTCTGAGAAAATATGATCTATGTTTAGCTCATATCCAACCACTTTGTGTACTGCACATGTGTTTATAAGGCGTCTGTGTTGCAGGTATATCTGCAGATCCCAGCAGTGAGGTGGATTTTTCCTATCTTTAGAAGCTCTGGGCCTATATGTGTGCTGGAAATCGACCCATGTGTTCACAAACACGTGTTCATCACTCCTGGCAATCCTTCCCAGTGAAGATAGTTGGGGAGGGCCATTAGCGCCCTTGCTGGCTCCCTAAATTAGCAGATTAACAGTAGATGTAAATATATTCCCTGTAAATTTAATCCTTAGAGTTTCCTTACGATTTATCCGCGAATTTTACCTGGCCCTCATCCAACATCTAGTTTTCTATTTGTGATTAACCACTCGATTGGGCTTCTTCTTTGTTGTAGTCAGTCAATAATCCCATCGAGTCTTAATTCATAAAAAAAAACTCAATTCCAGAAATGTAATGAAAATCATAAACACATAGGTAGGGCCAGTAATCAGATACACTGCAGGAGTAGTGGAGTGGACGAAGGCTGAAAACTCCACAGCATAGACCAGAAAACTAGGAAACACATGACAATACACAAAGCACTAAACCCAAGAGCAAATACGGACAGATTAATATAACACGAAAGGAAGGAAGGAGAGGACTACTAAGATAGAGGACTGCGTCAATATCGAGAGTAAAGCACTGTGGCAGTATCTGAAAACCAGTGAAGACGAGTGGCTCAGGAGTGCATGGGAGGAAGGACTGATGAAAGTAGACGAAGACCCAGAAATATACAAAGATAGGAGAATGACAAATAGAGTGGATGAATGGCACAGCAAACCAATGCACGGACAGCACATGAGGAAGACTAAAGAACTGGCCAGGAATGAAACATGGAAATGGCTACAGAAGGGAGAACTCAAGAAGGAAACAGAAAGAATCTAACAGCTGCACAAGATCAGGCCCTACAAACCAGATATGTTCAAAGAACGATAGATGGAAATAACATCTCACCCATGCAGTATGAAAAACGAGACCATTAACCGTATAGCAAGCGAACCAGTACAAAAAGAGGCATGATTCAGTTGCAAAAGCCCTCCATTGGAGCCTGTGCAAGAAACTAGGGCATCAGAACAGATAGGGTGATACGTGCTGATAGACCAGATGTGATGTTGATTGACAAAATCACTCACTGATGTTGCAATACCATGGGACACCAGGTTAGATGAGAAAGAAAGAGATTGAATTGATAAGTATTAAGACCTGAAAATAGAAATAAGAAGGATATGGGATATGCCGGTGGAAACTACTCATAATTATAGGAACACTAGGCACGATCCCAAGATCTCTGAAAAGGAACCTGGAAAAACTAGATGTCGAAGTTGCTCTAGGATTCATGCAGAAAAATGTGCTCCTGGAAACAGCGCACATAGTAAGAAAAGTGATGGACTCCTAAGGATGCAGGATACAGCCCGGAACCCCACACTAAAAAAACCAACCAGTCAATAGGATGACTGTGATAGACAGTAATAATAATAATAATAATAATAATAATAATAATAATAATAATAATAATAATAATAATAATAATAATAATACCCTTTATATCCTGGAGGCAGCATTCCAGAGTCCCATTATTTGCTTGGCATTTCTTCTGGCACTGTTCATCATCATTCCAGTTCTCTGGGAATAAGACAAACTTCGTGCTCTCATTCGCAAACTGGAATGTTATTGGTGCAGCTCTGTGTGCGATAAAAAAAATTTTATGATTGCGGGATGTAAGGTTTTTATTATAATTTTTTATATGAGGTTTTTCTAGTAAAGAAAAAGCAACTTTTTTTTTTTCTACAAAACCATTTCAATAGTTGCGTCCGTATGTCTGGCTGAATGAAGTCACCAGAGTTAAGATTATTAAAGGAAGATTCGTCGTGAATTCAGATATTTCTTATAAATTGTAACAGTAAAAATGTCTTATTTATTAAAACACAGACAATTAGATAAGAAATCAACTGTGCGTGGGCTTAGCTAAAAGAAATTTCAAATCAAAGTCACCAAATGATATGAAGTTGATAAAAGTCTGAAAACATTAATAGAACCTGGCAGATTTAAGTAAGTTTTAGGAGAATAAAACTTTGATGTTGTACTTACTTACTTGTCCCCATTAATTTAAATTGGCGAAAGTTAAATGATACGTCTTCGTCCTTTTATTTGTTCACCACTTATCATTTTTCCCCCCTCTAATTTTATTCTATTCTGTTTATTCATCAAGCCTCTATCTGAATATTCAAATGTTCTCTGCATTTTCAACCTTATACACGACTTTCAATCTGGCAACCGGGGTGGGGGAGGGGCGGGTGGCCAAGCCAGCCTCAACTGGTGCCGGTCCCAAGCCCGGATAATTAGGGTGGGTTGGTGTCAGGAAGGGCATCCGACCATAAAAACCCATGCCAGAACCAATGAAATGAGTCATGATATTGATGAGAATAGTGCTAGGGCGTACTCCAAAAACAACGCACAGACACATCGCCCTAACTCTATGACAAGGCGAGGGCTACTGCATCATGAGCTGGTGCAGCTTAAGAAGCGAGCTCTAGCCTCTAAATGTGATCAGAATATTCCAGCTCAATATTGGGTCTATGACAGGAAGAGGAAGAGAAGAGCATTGGCGGAGTTGATGAGGATAAAGAGAGTGGATATTTTCTGTGTGCAGGAAACTCGATGGAAAGGTAATAAAGCCAAAGAATTGGGGAATGGCTACAAGCTAATCTATAGCAAATGAGCAGGGTAAGAGTGGTGTTGGTGTAGTGTTGTCGGGGGAAATGAAGAATGCAGTGACAGAAGTGAGAAGAAAGAATGATGGCATTATGAGAGTGAAGATATGTTATGGAGGGGAAACAATGAACATAATTAGTGCTTATGCGCCACAAGTGGGCTGTACAGATGAAGAAAAGAGCAGCTATTAGAACGAAATGAGTGAGGTAACACAAGAACTGGAAGAGCAGGAGAGGACTGTAGTGGGGGCAGACTTTAATAGACATGTCGGAAATGAAAATGATGTAATTGAATGTGTACATGGAGGACATGGGATCGGGGAGAGAAATCAAGGAGAGAGTATAGTAAACTTTGTCATGTCTTTTGATATGGCAATAGTGAACACGTTCTTCAAAAATAAAAGGGAGCACTTGATAACATACAGGAGTGGCGGTAGATGCGCACAAATAGATTACCTCCTTTACAATAGATCAAGACAAGTGGAAGTTAGGAATTGTAAAGTTATCCTAGGTGACCACGTGGCCCCACAACATAGGTTCCTTTGTATGGATTTGAAGATGAAAAGAGAAAAGAAAACGAAAACGAATGAGGTAAAGAAAATCAAGTGGTAGAAATTGTTAGGGAGGGATAATGATAAGAAGAGAGAGTTTAGGGGAAGAGTGCTGGGAGAGTTTGATCTGGGAATTGAAGATGTGGGAGAATGGTGGAGGCATAATGCAGCAGTGATTAGAAGACATGGAAAGGAGTTAATGGAGAAACATCTGGAATAGTATGGGAGGAAAACGGGGGGGCTGGTGTTGGGGGGAGGAGGTGGGGGAAGTGGTGAAGGGTAAAAGGGAGGCAAAGAAAAGATTTGGAGGAGGGCAGAGAAAGATTAAGAGAAAGAAACAAAGAAGTAAAAAGGGTGGTAGCTCAAGCTAAGGCAAGGGCATATGAGGTTTATAATGAACGGGAAACCAAGGAAGATGCTCAAACTGTCAAAAGTAAGAAATAAAAGAACAAAGGACATCGCCCATATTAAGCAAATGAAAGATAGGAATGATACGGTAATAAGAAAGGAAGAAGGCATCCTGAAAAGATGGAAAGAGTATTTTGAGCAAATACTAAATGAGGAAAATGGAAGACTTGTAAGAGAATGAACAAGTAAACATGGGAATGGTAATGGGGATCTCTAAGGACGAAGTGATACGAGCCTTTAAAAGAATGAGGGATGGGAAGGCAACAGGATCTGACTTAATCCCAGTCGAAGTTTGGAAAGCCTTAGGAGAGGAAGGGGTAGACATCTTGTACGATCTGATGGTAAAAATATTTGAACAGGAAAAGATACCAGAAGAATGGCGGGAAAGCATATTGATACCTATATCTAAAGGTAAAGGTGATGTCCAGGAATGCAGTAATTATAGAGGTACAAAACTAATGTCTCACACGTTGAATATTTTGGAAAGAATAATAGATAGCAGGCTGAGAGAGGAAGTGAGAATAGGGAAGGAACCGTTAGGATTTATGGCGAGAAGCGGCACAACGGATGGAATATTTTCCATAAGGCAACTGAAGGAGAAATTCAGAGAAAAACAACGAGACCTGCATCTGGTATTCATAGACCTTGAAAAGGCGCCTATTTCTTGCCAAGCCAAGAAATATGGAGGTGTTTGAGGGAGAAGATGGTGCTGGAAAAGTATGTCAGAATTATTCAGATGTACATGAATGTGTATACTAGAGTGAGAAGCAGTGTTGGAGAGACAGATGGATTTGAGATAGGAGTTGGATTACACCAGGGGTCGGCACTTAACCCATTCATCTTCAACATCGTGATGGATGTAATGACCAAGGATGTTAGGGAAGCAGTGCCATGGAGCATATTATATGCAGATGACATTGTATTGTGTTCAGAGCGGAGGGAGGAGTTGGAGGGGAGGTAGGAGAGGTGGAGAGCAGCACTTAAGGAGACAGGAATAAGAATAAGTAGATAAAAAACCGATTATATGTATTCCAGTATTACTGGGGATGTTGGAAATAGCATGAGCTTGGGTGGGGAAGAAATAAAGAGAGAACAGAAGTTCAATTACTTGGGGTCCATATTAGAGGATAGTGGAAGCATGGACCAAGAGGTGAGACATCGAATTCAGGCAGGATGGAATAACTGGAGGTCTGCATCAGGGATCCTTTGTGACAAGAAGGTTCCTCTGAAATTGAAAGGAAAGTCTCATAGGACGGTGGTCAGACCAGCAATGTTATATGGAACAGAAACAGCAAGTATGAGGAAAACAGAGGAGAAGAAGATGGATGTAGCAGAAATGAGAATGTTGAGATGGAAGTCGGGAGTAACAAGGGAAGATAGGATTAGAAATGAGTATATAAGAGGATCGACAAAGGTAGTTAAATATAAAAAAAAATACAGGAGGGAAGGCTTCGATGGTTTGGACACCTGTTACGATGAGAGGAACATCATGTTGGAAGACATACGATGGAAATGGAAGTGCGGGGTAGAAGGAAGAAGGGAAAACCAAGAAAGAGATGGCGTGATTGTGTAGGGGAAGATATGTTTTGGAAAGGCATTAACGAGAACGATGCACAGATCAGAAATAGATGGAGACGACTCATTCACAACGGCGACCCCATATAAAAATGGGTTAAAGCTGGGAAGAAGAAGAAGATATGACGACTTTCAATTATGGATGAAATTTTAGTTCATGTTATTGCAAAGCACTCAAATAACTGATTGTCATTCCCTGTGATTATTGAAGAGTGCAGATCTGTTCCGATCTGCTTTTGAAAAATTATTCTTTATTATTTTTAATTTGTTTTTTTTTTTTTTTCATGCCCCTACAGTTTCTTAGGAAACGGCCCTGCAAAGTGAGGTCCACAAGAAATATTATGCATTTTATTCTTATATATATATATATATATATATATATATATATATATATATATATATATATACACACACATATATATATATATATAATATATATATATATAAATTCTTATGCTCTACCAACAAACTTCTTATAAAAAGGTTCTGCAAACTGAGGACTGCAAGAAATGATAGGCATTTAATTCTTGTATTTCTTTTCTATTTTGTTTATCGTGTTCTCATGCAGCATTTACAGAAGGACACTTCAAATTATTCATTCCTTTGTCTGCTCAAGACACTCATACTCGAGTTTTGTTACTACAGATGGATTAATTGGTATTAAAAAATTCAATTAGGTGATTAAGCGATAAGTTCTCAGACATTCTGTTAATTCAGAGAGAGAGCGGGGCGTGGAAGAGAGTCAGTAATTCAGAGAGAGAGAGAAGGGGGGGGAGGCCGGGAGGGGAATTCAATAATTTAGAGAGAGAGAGAGGATTCAGTGATTCAGTATTTCAGAGAGAGAGAGAGAGGGAGAGAGGATTCAATAATTCAGAGAGAGAGAGAGAGAGAGAGAGTCACAAAGAGTTACAAGGATTAGGGTGTTTCAAAAACTTTTTAGTCCATCCGAGGAGACAACGTGCGCTCACTTATCTCAAGGAGCAGGTTTTAATGTTCATTCACAGTCCTAATAATTCTGTCTAGCTATCTTTTAAACTCTTCCACACTGTTTATTCCACGTGTTACATATCTTGTATGTAAAGATGTTCCCACAATGGGATGTGTTGTCTCTCTTCAGCTCCGGTTTTCGTTTAACGTTAATAGGTTACTGTCTGCTTTTGTTATGCCTTTCAGTATTTTGAATGTTTCTATTGGTTTTCCTCGCAATCGTCGTGTTTTTAAGTCATACATGTTCAGGCTCTCTATTCGTCTTTGGTATCCTATTTGTCTGATGGATGGAATTAACTTTGTGGCTCTTGCTTGTACCCTTTCTAATTTATTTATGTCCTTTCTTAGTGTTAGTGCATATTCAAAGTGAGGTCTAAATATTGATGTGTAGAACTGTAGCACCGTTTCCTTATTTCCATATTTGAACTGCCTCTTTATGTATCCCACTAGTTTCTGTGCCTTCTTTTCAGCTTTTATGTTCTGTTTTGTGGATTTTTAGTCCTTGGTAATAATGACTCCAAGGTACTCTTCTGGTTCTACACTATTTATGTCATTCCCAAGCAGCATGTAGTTAGCATGAGGGTTGTTTGTTCCTATTTGTAACACTTTATACTTATCCACTTTAAAAGGCATTTGTCATCTTTTTGACCCCACTCCTATTTTTTTAGATAATTTCCTAAACTTTCTACCGTCTCTGGGTCTGCTGCATTTACACCTAGTTTGGTGTCATCTGCAAATTTGGCTATCCTGCTAGTTAATCCTACATCAATGTCATTAATATAATTAAAAAACAAGAGCAGGCCAAGGACAGAACCCTGAGGAACTCCGCTTGTCACATCTGCCCATTCTGATTCTTCACCATTTATTATGACTGTTTTCTATTAGTTAGCCAGTCTTCGATCCAGTCTGCTGTTTCTCCTAAAATTCCTAAAGTTCTATCATATTTTCTTGTGTGTAACTTTGTCAACGGCCTTTTGGAAATCTAAGTAGAGTATATCTATTGCTCTACTACTGTCGTAAATACCGAGCATGTTTTGAAAAAATCCAAGAGGTTTGATATGCAAGATCTATTTTGTCTGAAATCGTGTTGGCTGATTAACAAGTTGTTGTTATTAATGTGATCCACAATTTGATCTGCAATTATGGACTCAAAAATCTTACAAACGACCGATGTTAGACAGACTGGGCTATAATTTCCCAGCCCTTCCCTTGGACTTTTTCGTAAACTGGGAGTACATTAGTTAGTTTCCATCCTTTTGGTGAATTTCGTTGTTCTGGCCTTTTTCTGCAGAGTTTATACAGGTGAGGAACTATCTCCTCTTTTAACTCTTTAATTTCTCTTGGATGAATCCCATCCGGGCCAGGAGATTTGAACTTGTTTAGTTCTCTATTTTGTTTTTAATGAGTTTTCCGTAAATATTATTGCCCAGTGGTTCTGCCACTTCATATTTAAAGCTAGTTCAGGGACTGAGGTAGTGTCTTCAATTGTGAAAACAGTAGTAATAAACTTATTCGATGATTCTGCTTTTGCCAAGTCCGTCTTTACTAGGTTTCCCCATTGTCTCTTAGGGAACCTATGCTATTTTTATGGGCTTTCTATTTGCGTGAGCAAAGAATTTTTGGGGGTTTTCCTTACAAAGTGATGCTATTCTCTTATCCTCATTTATCTTCCCATTTCTTACTAATTCATTCACCAATCTATAGAGTTCTTTATACCTGCTTGCTTCTTCTGGTGTTGGGTGTGGATTCATTGCTTTGTGCAATCTGTCTCTTTCTCTTATTTTATTTTCAATTTCTCTGTTGAACCACTTGGGCTGAGGGTTGCCATTTGTTAGTATTTGCTGTAATGGAATACAGCTGGAGCGTTTTTCTGTGTATTCTTCTCGAAAGGCTTCCCAGTAATTGTCTATGTCTGTGTTTTGGTTGTACTCTAGATTTTTAACATCTCCTTTAGTAACATCTCCTTTAGTTTTCTTAGGTCCCTTCGACGATAGTCTAATCTCTTTAGCATCTTCTTCTCTTTTTTGTGTTGCATATTAATTTGAGATGTAATAAACTTGTGGTCACTTTTGCCTTGATTTGCACCTACTGAAAGGTCAGACGCAATGTTAGCTTTTGTTGATAGGATGGTGTCTAGAATGTTGTTTCCTCTAGTAGGTTTTTCTACCCATTGGTGGAGGAATTAATTTTAAAAAAATTTTAGAGGTCTCTTTCCTGCTAATTTGATGTGGCGGTCACAGTGTCCCAGTGAACTGTTGCATTGAAACCTCCCATTATAATGCAGAGTTTGTAGTTTATTTCTTGTCCTAGTAGCTGCACACAGCTCCTCATCGGACATTTGTAGTTGGTGGGGAGGTCTGTACACTAGTATTAGAGTTGGCTTCTTCCCTAGACTGCTTATATTGATGCCAATTACTTCTTGCTTGGTTGTAATTTTACACTCTATTGGACTTAGGTGGTCCTTGACATATAACATAACTCCTCCACCTTTTTTTTATTAGGTCTATCTTTTTTGAACAATTTATATCCTGCTCTTTGGTGCTTTCCTACGAAGTCTCTTGTTACTTCTTGTATCCATGTTCCTCTGATTCCTATTATGTCTAATTTTTCGCTTGCAATCAATGCTTTGAAGAGATCTACTTTGTTCCGAATAGATTGAGCAGTAATCTGTGCCACTCGGAGGGACTTTTCTATCTTCACTTTTGTCCTCTGTGGCTTTATTTGTTTCCTTTGCTGTCACTGTTTCCTGCAATGCTAATACCAATAAAATGCTAGTAGCTTTCCGACTTCTTCCATTGAAAGTTCAGTCTTTCTAGAGGTTTTCGTTGAGAAGGTTTCCCGGAAATTTTGCTCCTAAATTCAAATGAGTTCCATCTTTTTTGTATAGTTTTTATTCCCTACAAATCTGTCCCAAAATCAAAAGAACTTAACACCCTTTTATTGGCATATTCGTTCCATTCTGTCACTGATTCCAATTGCATTGTTGAGGGAGAAGTGGCTTACATTGGTTCTAGACAGAAGTCCTATAAGAATGTTGTTATCGGTTTTCTCAAGGATGTTTTCTACAACATTCCTCAGGTCGGCTACAAGATCTTTTGTCTGGCCAGTTATTCTGTCTTTTAGAAATAAGTCGTTTACTCCTCCCTGCACTATGATTACACTTTTTCTACTTTTTACTTTGATTTTCTTGACTGCTTCGGCTATGTTCTTTGCTCCTTCACCTGGGTAAGAGTTAACTGTTACCTTATTTCTATTTTTGGTCACAAAATTTAACTCCTGATCTTTTACTAGAGAATGCCCAATGAAGGTTGTTTCCTACTCTGTTTCCAGGAGCACAGCAAATCTATTTGATGTCTCGTTCTTTTTGGGGGACAATTGTGTTTTCCGGCTGCTATCACTCTTCTACCAACAGCTCTCTTGAATTCATCTTTTTTTGACAGTAAGTTTATTTTTTTGTGCCTTGTATAGTACTTGTTTCTGTTTCATTTCTGTTTCCTGTCTTGACTAATTGTTTTCTAATCTCCACTTTTACTCTTTCCATTTTCTACTATGTCTATCACTTCTCTTATTAGGTCTCCAACTTTCTTTTCCATCTTGTCTTCTCATCTCTTGCCTTCGAGTTTTTCCTTTGTCAGTCCTTTGATATTTCTTCTACTTCCCCCCTCAGCTTAGCTATCTCCTGTTCTTTTTGACAGGAGAGACAGACACTGAGACTACCTAGCTCTAACGCGCTTGCCTCTCTCCGTAATCTGCACACCATTTGTTGACACTGAATTGTGCACATGCGTGCTTTAATTTTAACTTTTCTTGGGTCACATCTTTTTATATCTTGGTTTCAACATTTTTATCTGAGCTTTATTTCAATAATCTTTCTAATATATGAGCAATTGAAAAGGAAAAATTGAGTGTAGTTGAGTATTCCCACAGTCGCTGCATCCGCTTAACCATGGGCAGTTTTCCTTGGGTCGTCACTAGGGTGCCTTTTTTGGGTGCCACACTAACATACAGTCTCCCTATTGTTAGACGATCCCAAACGTGTTTCAACTCCCAACTGAGCAACATAATTTGCCTAAGCAAATGATTTTTCGCTGGGAGTGAACTGCAGCATCCCTTAAATGACTGAACTTCCAACAGCCATGAACAGCCAGAATCTTATTACCTAACTGCTTCTCATCCAACCATGAAAATCGCCACGGAATGGCCACAATGGCCACACCAGCAGACCCCACGGTTAGGAAGTTCCACAATCAATCTGACTAGGGTTAAAAAAAAAAAAAAAAAAAAAAAAAAAAAGCTTGGTCAGCAACATCACCCCTGAGTCTTTACATCTTAGGTGTTACCGCTTCTAAAGAGGAAATAGGCCTATGGTTGACATATATATACATATATATATGTGTGTGTGTGTTTGGTTGTGTGCGCGAGCGTATGTGCCGCAGGTTGAGAATAATCTACCGATCCTTTGCTGAGCTACTCCACTTTGAATGCAGTCTCTCTCTCTCTCTCTCTCTCTCTCTCTCTCTCTCTCTCTCTCTCTCTCTCTCTCTCTCTCTCTCTCTGAACTAACCGAATGTCTGAGAATTTTATCATATATTCGCATGATTAATGCTTTAATGACAATTAAATATGATATATGACATTCATCTATAATAAAAGAACTTGAGTATCATTGCGTCTCGAGCAGATGTAGACAGGCTCTTACAAATTTCATAATAAGTTCATTTTGTTTCATTTATCATTCTACAAATGAATACATGACTTTGAAGTGTCAGTTTGTAAATTCGCCATGAAAACACGAAAACGAAAATTAAAAGGCTGATGGAGGGGATCTTTTAACATCTAAACTTGAAGTAAGCAAATTAGAGAAAAAGATAAAAAAGGAATGTGAGATGAATCAGAAAAAACAGTAGTATAGGATTAGTAAGAAATATTAAAAAGGCTATAGCTTAACGTGACTTACGTATCTACAATTGTGTCCGTGACAGGAGAAGCGGTACTAGGAGCTGAAGCCTCATCGTCGAAGGAATCTGACGTCCGTTTCATTGGAATTCGTTTTTCCGGTTTACACAAGGTAGCATTTTCGCACCTGTCAAAGCAACACCTGTAACCAGCGGAGCAATTGGAGTTGCTGGAACACTCGTCCAGAGTTCTATTGGATTTCCCTAAATCCAGGACGCAGACTCGCGATTGTTTGGGACACCACTTTTCATTTTCTGCAAAAAAATTAAACTGTCACTAACATGTTTGTTTTTATGCTACCGCACATATCTAATAGATAGGTTTTTGTATGTGCGTGTGTGTGGACAAGGTTATCTTCATGCTGCTGTAAATATATGTGCAGTGGCTACACGTGTCTGTGTGTGGTCTTACGTGTGTAAAAAAAAAAAGACACACCTGGAATAAAATTAGATGTAAATCAAAGCCTTCAACAAAATTCACATTAAATCATAAGAATCCAAGAGCAACGAAGGCCCAAATAATATTCACAATAATAACCAAAATTAGTTCTCAAGAGCTATATCAAGAAAAAGTTGTCAAACAAATTTATTAGATTTTCAGTACATTTCCTTTTGTCATCTAAAGGACCGGCATTTGAGCTTCTGTTAGTGCCTGGGAAAAGTAAAGATGATAAAGGTTCGATAGATGAGCCAATTCAATAAATCCTCGCCTTACCTTACTTTACACAACTGAGTCACTCATAATTAATTTTGTCAATTGAATTCAACCTGTAGTGTTGTAAATCTGAAACTGAAAGTTGATTTGCTGATAAAGCGTTGGAAAATGTTGGATTTCATTGGTGTAGATGTGTATGTCCGTCAGCGATGTCGTTCAAGTCCAGGAATATTTCAGACAAAACTAAGCCAAATGCTCGTCCATTGAGAAAAACGAAAAAGGGATAACTCACAATTTCGTAGGAAGAGACGCAGAGGAAATAAGTAACAGAAGAAGGCAACGCTAGAGAATTTTAATAGTAAAGAAAGCAGGAGCAAAATCCTCCATTTGGAGAGATAAAGAAATGGTAATTGAATTCCATACAGTTTTTAAATTCATGCATACCAATATAATATACATAGCCTATTTAAACGATTCCGTTGATCTCAAACTAGAAGGTTCCGAACGTGAACAAACTTTTTTTCCAAAGTTTTTTTTAATCTAGAATCGATCAAAACATAACAGAAATAACACTTGACTCGATGTCATTTTCAATTTGTAATCAAATTACAAATTAAATTACCATAGAGGAAATTTGTTACCAAAAGAGTCACAGCATAAACATTTTCTAAGAAACAACGGCACAGTTATATATGAGTGCATATGTTTAAAAATAACTATATGTATCCATACATAACTGAATTTGATTCTCCATTTCAAGACCCATGCTACTGTGAGTATCTTTTAATAGACATTTTTATCATGAGTTAATCAGTAACTGAACGATTCTTTAGTTCAGAACACATGAGAGGAGATAGACCGAACCTAAGAATTCCACGCACGACTGAGTCAGATTTTCTCCTTCTCCTTTGCACGCAAGTTGACGCGCAGCTTCGTCCTTCCAGGATCTTGGAAAGATGCTATACACGATATTTCTCACTGGATCTTTCACTGCGAAAGGATGCCCTCTGCAAATAAATAGATAAATAAATAAACAATAAATAAAACATTGAAAAACTAAGGTTTATATGTATCTTTTTTCTCTTATTCTCCTTTTCTATATAAGATGATAAAGTTTTTCATCTGGATTGCTCTCTCTCTCTCTCTCTCTCTCTCTCTCTCTCTCTCTCTCTCTCTCTCGGTCTCTCCTCTCTCTCTCTCTCTCTCTCTCTCTCATACGTCAAACTTCAAATAACAATGTATGCAAGTGATTCATTCCTGATGACTTGTGCCTGATTTCTAACAAATACATAGAAACAAACCCTTCCTTAGAATATTCATGATACCATTCTTTCAGATGTGATTTTAGTAAAACTGGCACTGCCCCTTAACTTTCAGATTTTGTTTTCTTTTTAACATGCCTAGGTTTTAACACAAACCTTTCGTTACAGATTTGGATTCAGAAGTTTGAAGTTTTTCAGTTCTTCGTTCGCCTTTACAACCAAGGATTTAATGTTAGACTATTTGGCTTTCTGTCAATTTCCCGTTGCACCGCACAAATTTATAGATCTCTTAAGCCATGCAAACCTCAGAAGCCCCTTGTTGGGACATAGGTACTCTTTCTCTTCCTTTTTCAAGCCTACGTCTATCACAGAACCCCCTGATCTTGCTCAAGGTGCATAAACAGGATTAAAATCCTCAGTATCCATATCATTTGATATATCCTCCTGAGGATCTCATTTCCTCTATTCTTGGATAAGTAGCGACCTCAAGATAGTCGATGTTAGTTCACACATATACAAATATATTTCTTTCTACTTTTCATATGGATCAATTAAGCGAATACGCACCTTCCCAGCTGCTGACATTAGGGAAAAGAAGCCTTTGCTATAAAAATGCACACCTACTTGAATAAGTGTTATATTAGAATATTTTTTCTATTTCACATCCTAGAAATTCCATGACTCTTAATACAAAATCTTACATTCATAACTGTATGCCAATAGACCATGAAGTACGAAGCTTACTTGACTTATGCATAATCTTGTATTCAAACAAGTTCACGATGACGCACCTATTTGTAGATGTGATTATCAATGAAATAAAGAATTGTACTCACATATCTAGTTCCCCTTTGCCCGTGTCAACAATCGATAACATTTGCTGCTCTGAAGAATCATTATTCCTCAAAGGAAACTCGATCGAAATGAAACTTGAGTTTTCGCTGGTTGAATCTTCCATCTCCAAATCCAGTTCTTCTAGGACCTGATGTGTTTAAACATCTGTATAAATATTAAGAATATATAAAATTGCATTTACTAGACAGATGAAGAAGCTTCGGGGCATTTCTAAAAACATTTTTATCTATTTATCATTTTTTTTCTTATCAGCGAAATCTCTTCTTTCTGTATTTCCTGTCCCTCCTTAATTCTTGCTAATGAGCACCATAGTCTTTGGAAACTTGAATTAGTATTTTAAGTCAGTGAACTCTGTGGGATTGTTCCATATGAATAGGTTCATGCTCAAAAGAGGTTAGGACGAAAACATTTTGAAATAAAATGATTTCTCGAAATTACCTTTCTGGTGTCGTTACTTTGGCCAAGTTGAGGAAATAGAAGAGAGGCAAAATTCATTCCCACGACGCCAGAGATCACGATTATTAGTCCTTGAAAGAGAATGAGAGCTCAGATCACTTAGTGCACCACTTATCTTTTGGTCATGTATTGATTGAAATACCCGGGAACGTACACACATCAAATTTAAGGAACAAGATAATCAAAAGCATCACGCAGTGTTATGATCGAAATTTCCAAGTATTTCTTTTACGAAAACATTAGTCTCCCTCTCTCCCTCTCTTTCTCCCGATTCTCGATTTATATACATACCGCTAAAAACGCATGCATGCATGAAAATTATATAATATATATATATATATATATATATATATATATATATATATATATATATATATATTATATAATGCATATATGTCTGTGCATACAAGTTCAAATGCTCATATATACATATATACCTATATATATATATAATTATATATATATATATATATAATATATATATCATATATATATATATATAGTATATATATATTATATATATGTATAATATATATATATATATATATATATATATATATGTGTGTGTGTGTGTGGGGGACGTATATATATATATATATAGTGTGTGTGTGCGTGTCTGCGTGTGTGTGTGTGTGTGTATATACACACACACAAATGAGTATTCCTAGATCATTACCGATAGAATATAGTTTACTCCAGCGCAATGCACACAACAAGAAAAAAATATAAAAGTAAATCACAGTGAATTACCTGCAAACATTGTTGTAAAAAAACAGCAGGCGCTCGAGACCTGCAGTCTTCTGTTCTGTCGCCGAATAAAAACTAAACCCGAAATGTGACTTCCGCTGCAACAAACCGAAGCCCTTCGGTGGCAGCTGTTCCTATTTAAAAAAAAATGATAAGCACTTCTCCGCCGTTGAAGTTATTACGAAATGTCCAAGGTTTCAGAAAGGAAAACACTCCTGAGTAAACACCACTGTTTCGTCTTCTTTAGATATACCTTCTTTCGCAATTCGAATGACCTATTATAAGAATGTTTGATAACATCGGGAGTGAATCGCTGGTTGTTTAATCACCGGCCGTGTTCGTACGTGACTTCGGCTGTTTTCGTTTCGTAAACAAGGAACTGACTGTGCTCGTTAAACCGCGAGGAATGAAGAAAATGACAAAAAAATTATGGTGGGTTGCAGGAAGTCACGACAATATTTTCCGCTGACTTTTCTCTGACTTACGTGCTCGCAAAGTAAATCTAGTTTTAATTATACAACAGTGTTTCATGCTGAAAATATATATATATATTATATATAATATATATATATATATATATATATATATATATATATATATATATATATATAGAATATATATATGTGTATACATATATACATAACTATACGTATTTATGATTCATATTCATATTCATATTCATATTATTATTATTATTATTATTATTATTATATTATTATTATTATTATTATTATTATTATTATTATTATTATTATTACAGTATATGAAACCTATTCACATGGAACAAGCACACCAAGGGGGCCACTGACTTGAAATTCAAGCTTCCAAAGAATGTTGGTTCGAACCGCCCACCGCAGACCCTACACTGCAATAGTAACTGATCATGATACAGAGTTTGCCCATATAGCAAGTCGAGTCTATGTGTTGTATTAAACACTGTTTATATCCACTTGTCATTTAGATTTGGATACGCCGCCGATAGGAGAGGAAATGATTCGTCGAGCATAAGAGGTAAATGGACTCAAACTTGAATTATCTTTCTTTATTCCCGAGAAGCTTACTTAAAGGACAAAGAGGTACAGACTTAGTCAGTGTCTAAATAAAAAGATAATCTCTGGAAATAATGCCGTTGACTTGAATGAAATAGAAATTGCATAAGAGGGAAACTATACGTTAATAGCATTCTTATATACGTACATACACACATACTTATACAGTTTATATATATATTATATATATATATATATATATATATATATATATATATATATATATAGTATATATGTGTGTGTGTGTGTGTGTGTGTGTGTGTTTGTGCATACAATAAATAAAGGTGATACCACGGAGGAAAATGAAAGGGTCGTTAAGACGGAAAGATCTTGGCAGTTCTCGTGCTTTTCATTTTCCTCCGTGGAATTAGTTTTATTTATACATATTTCAAGATCAAGTTATGCATGTGCATGTTATATATATATATATATAATACCAATATATATATATATATATCTATATATATATATTATAATATATATATATATATATAGATATATATAGGATATATTGTGTTGGTGTGTGTGTGTGTGTGTGTGTGTGTGTGGTGTGTGTGTGTGCGCGCGTGTGTGTGTATGAACATTCGTAAAACAGACGTTCACGCAGAAATGAATCACTGGTATACATTGTTATTTGAAATTTGATGAGAGAGAGAGAGAGAGAGAGAGAGAGCTCAATCTTGGAGCTGCTTAGCAACGTGCGCTCATTCTCAGTTATCCTCATATTTTTTGTAGACCAGGACCCACTAAATGGGTCCTGCTTTAGACGAATTTGAAATATATTGAAACAAGTCTAACCTGTGCGATGATGCCGGTTACTTCTGATATATGCTCAGATATTTGAGGAATCTGTTTTTAATTAAATCATCTAATGTCATTCAGTAACATATCACATTCTTGTTTTACTTAAGTCTAGGAATATCTTACTTCACTCGTCAAGCCACAAATAGGCAATTAAGTTAAAAGATCTGGATATTGCCGTTTACCGAACTGAAGAGTTGCTAGGTAAGTTTACGCTCTTCCCCGAAATATTTGAAAACTTCTTAAGTAGATTTTGGTCCGACTGGACAGTGGGCCTAATTTTCATTCAAAATAATTAAGATGAAACATGCATTTGCCCTGAAGCAATGGATGAATGAATGCTAAGAGAATTTTAGAAATATTGGAGTATCTTCACTGCTCAAGGAAAGAATAAGGATGTAGTTTATCTATTTAATATCTAATCTCAGCCCCTCTAGAATTCCTTCTGATTTGCGCAGTCCTCCGGAAGGTGTGTCTCACGTCCTAAATTATTTCCTCCTCCGCAACCCATCGGATAGAAGCTGGTGAAAAGTTAATTTTGAAAACCACCAACGTGAAAAAACAACGAAAATAAAATAAAAGAAAAACAAACAAGAAAGGACCATTTGTCCGTCTGTTTCCAACGTCTCAAGAATTCCGTTGAGCTATTATTCAATGACCTGGCTCAGGTAGGTAGGTAGGCATGTAGGATCCTGCGACTAAGCTCGCTGACTAGCCCAGGGAAACCAGGGGATAAACCTGCATCGCTAACCTTGCCCTTTTTCGACAGGGTCCTCGAAGGCACTTTGTCACCAGCAGGATCCCCCAAACGGCGCGTCCTGTCATCTCTGTCAGTGGTCTCCTATCGTCCAGAAAGTCACAGTGTAGAGGGACTTTCCTGGGACCAGGATAATCGGCGCCCAAAATGTACTATCATTTGTTCATTGTGACCCCACGCCCCTAAATATTTTCCCCCTAATTTTTACTTGCTGAGACAATGTTCGGGAGCGGTGGCTTTTAAAGACATCGTTACTCTTCTGGTTAGTTTCCGAACTCTCTCGGACGTACGGCGTCGTATCCGTGACGGGTCATTTTTTAATGCCCAGTTGAGATCTCTGCGTGAAGATTGGGATTCCGGATTTTCCGTTTGTATCCTCTTCTGCTTGTAAATGATTTTGAAAATAGTCTTCCGTTTCTGTCGATAGATAAATAACTCTACCAGAGAATGAAGTAAAAATACGTCAGTTAAACGAGAAAGGAAGACGCTTCTCACGCGAGATAGAATTCTAAACCCCATTGTCATTGTAAATGTTATAACGGAAATCTAAGGATTATATTGCATCGTAAGTCTGGGGTATT
>NC_087202.1:117095804-117125804 GCF_015104395.2 Macrobrachium nipponense
CGCTTTTATAACTGCAGTTGAACGAAGTTATGAGTGATGAGTTTACTTTTGGGACAGACTAGTGAACACAATCGTTACCCTGATAGTACCTTATCCGTGACTACTGAACCATCATATTTCGCTAAAGTATGTCTTCCTCTGCTTTCATCATTCTTCCTCGTTATACTGCTCGAGGTTTCCTAAATAATCCGGCAAAAGTCCATGAGATCATCATCATCATCATTATCATCAGTAATTTGATGATCCATCATGTCATCATCATCTCGGGTAATGAAACGCTCAGTAAGGATGCTTTCGTATCTGTCATTTTTATGAGTAGATGTCAAGAAACAATCAATTATACACCCTCGGGAGAGCAACACTTAACAGCTGTCATGGCAATTAACATCATCACCGGCCGCATCTGATCAATCACTTGACGATCGCTGTTTTGCAGACCCGAGCTCCAAAACAGCGATCGAAACAACACTTCTCGTTGGAGGAGCAACCGGCGTCGTTGGCACAACGAGTGGTCTTGGTCGTTTGCACCAGGTACGAAAGGCGTATGCACACATCCTCTTTCTCCGGACAGAATCCTGCGTGCTCTGCGGCGGGAGAAATGCACAGATGTAAAAAATTTGGACATTTAATTTTTCCGGACTTCCACTGAACTCAAGGCATAGATGCACTTTTCTCAGATAGGAAAATAAAGAGAAGCTCAATTATACACTTTTCTCCTGTGTGTCAGGTATACTGTGCTATGCTATAAATCATTCGTTCAGTTACCCTAATGACTGACTACTCCAGCCACATACAAAGAAACAGTGGGCGTTGTTGCTTATCGAGACACTCGTGCGATCTTTCTTTCACTGACCATAATTGCTCAATTACTATCTCAATTTTCTCTCCATCCACAATTAAAGAATAAAGACGGGTTGAATAAAACAGATCGGACTTGACCCTCAGCCGAAGGCATAGCGCTATAAATAAGTTCTACTAAAACTTATTGACCTTCACAGTGAATTATATACTAGAGTATCAATCGCCTAGCGGGTCAAACACTCGTATGGAAAAGGTTGTCTCCTTCAAAAAATTGATCTTAAACAGACAAAACTTCAGCTAAGAAGCGAAGCAAAGCCCTATCGTCTAAAAACAGCGCATATTTTAGACCAACATTTATGCATACATATATACTCAGCAAGCAAATGGTCATTTCTAGAGGTTAAAACTCGCACGGTGGCGAGAGAGATCAAGAGGAAAGGAGAGAGAGAGAGAGAGAGAGAGAGAGAGAGAGAGAGAGAGAGAGAGGCGAACCTTCTTCTTCAGTCTGTGGGCAGCAATAAAAAGATCCCTCTCCATCTAGACACAAGTAAGGGCAAGTTTCCATGTCGACCGAATTACTGGTAAAGATGTCGATGGTCACCGACTGGTTGTAATTTTTCTCTGCGTAAGATGTGGCTCCTATCCTCTGGTTGAAATTGTTTTGTCTGAAATGTTCAAGAGGGGAGCACTTAGATTATACCTTGTCTGCGTGTATGGAAATGACTCTGACTGAAGGCTTGGTATTATGTATCGAAATGATTTTCAGCTCTTGGTCATATGTACAGGGATGACAGCTAAGACTTGGCAACTTGTATTCAGATTACGCTGAAGACTTAGTTACTTGTATTCAGAATACGTTTAAGGTTTATTGACATCCATTCAAATGACGAATGAAGAATGCAACTAACGTTTGAATAAAGTATTTTGAATGTCACAGAGAGTATTGCTCGTTTTTTTTCCTCTAAAAATCGGGTGTTAACGTTACATTCAAATCTGTTATCAGTGCTGAAAGGACGAAAATAAAATCTGCACATACGCAGAACATTAAATCGTCGAACAGAAAGTAAGATTAGATTCTTGACACAACATAATCTGAAGTTACTTACGCCGATCCTTGGAAGTAGGAATCTTCTGGCAAAAATGGCGGTGGGTAAAGAAGAAGTCCATCTATGACGAACATGGATTTCTCAACACAGTCTCCGGGAGCCACAGCAACACACACCGCTGTCGCTATGAACAGGGCTCTGCTCGCAAGAAAGAGATGGCAAATGGGATATTGAATAAAGAGATGAGTCAAATGTTTCAAAATCAGTCACCCTCACCCCACCATACCAAAACCAAACCCGCCACCATCAACCCAACCCGCCACCCTCCACCCCCAAAAAAGAAAACCTTTTTTGCAGCTTGGAGAAGAACAACTATAACGACGACAACAAGAGAAAGTTTGATAACTTAGCTACAAAGAAGTCATTATTTATCTTTGATAAATAAGGGTTTTGCAGATGTACGCAATCTTTAAACACGATTGTTTACCTTTATCTCCTGCCCGTTTTCGCGACGAAGTCTGAAAAAAATTGCCCATTCTGGTTTCGAGAGCATTATGCTGCTTTCTTCCTTTGCGAATATTAAAATCTATATATTATATATATTGGAACAAATACTGTGCTTATCATAGTTTGATGACTACCGTGAACGCCACACCAGAAATGGAAAAAAAATGAGTAAAGTTATGAAAAGGCAAGCGCATAAAACTTGCGAGCTACTAACAAACGAATGTCCCTCTAATGCAAATTACAAGGTGTAACTTACCTGCAGAGCAAAGTGGCACTTTGCCCCATTCCTGCGAAATCTGACTGGAAATACGAATAACAGGCTAAGGACGTGCAGAGATAAACTGCAGGTGGCTCGCTTCGCAGTTTTTTCTAGTTCCGACTAGACGCAACATCCTTTGATTTTTTTCTTCTTCTTCGTCACCTTTTCGAGAGATCGGTGCCAATTAAGAGAGAGAGAGAGAGAGAGAGAGAGAGAGAGAGAGAGAGAGATCACTGTTGAGGTTACATAAGGACGGCGACTATGATCCTTGTTTGGGCTAAGAAATCAAAACAAGGTTTAACTTTTCTTACGGGCACATTTCAGATTTTACGTAAGCATGCGTGAACTTCCATGCTCAAAGGTGAATGTGTTGATATGTACGCGTCACTAGGAGGATCGAGCAGGTGCTCGAAAGCTCTCGTTTTTCCTATATTTTTTATGTCTATTGACACTTACACCATCAAGGATTTATTATTATATTTCCAATATAGAGAAGCCATCATGATTTCTTCCTGTCTGAAATTATGTACTTTTCTCAAAGAAGTTTTGTTTTATGTTTTTAAAACTTACGACATAGTGAATATGCACTCTTTTATGATATCCTTATTCAACTCATTTCTTACGGATAGCTCTCTCAATATCTCCTCTCCCGATCAAGCCCCTAGGGCGTCCCCCCCCCCCTCAGACCACATTCGGCTAAAACGCACTCGTGTGTTTGTTAGGCCACCTGATGCTAATTCAGGGTTTGTCGCCTTGGACCTAAGGAGCTGTAGCTTTTGCCAGTAGGTTCTCGAAACACCATTGTATTCCCGTCCTCTGCGACTTCATTTTTGCCATTGACCTGAGTGAGGTTACTTCTATTGTACAGTGAGCAAGAGTTTATATACACCTTTACCCTTGTGTGCCTTAGTTTGCATTAGTCCTATCGGTGCCCCTACGTGCGCTGGCTTATCGTCCTTCAATCTTCGTCTTCTTCCAGTGGTCAGACTCGATACAGGTGACCTCCTGTTTGAGCGAACAATGTTTTATGCAGATAGCAGCAGTATAATTAGGCTTGTGAACTCCACCCTCGTCTTTCCACATTTCATACGTATAAACGTACTTGTGGCATGTAGGCAACAGGTAATAAACCCACACATACACACACGCGAACACGCACACAAGCTACTCGCCGGCACTGGCCCGAACGCTTGAATTACACATACTTAGACACGCGCGCACAACCAAAATTCGAAAGAATGAAGGCCTATGCGACGAATTTATATTTGAGTTTTTCATTCTTAGCGATATGAGAAACGTTTACACTCCAATAAAAACTGTTTAAATGCATTTAACCGAGAAGAAATAAGGACTCGCATAGATTTACATGATATCGTGGATTTGAAAGCTGTCACTTCGGCTTTTGCTGCGCACTGAATACAACTAGGAATATCGACTGCAGATTACCATTCCTGAAAAAGCCTTAAATATTTTGTATATACATTGTATGTGCAAAACACACACATATATTTATATATATATAGAGAGAGAGAGAGAGAGAGAGAGAGAGAGAGAGAGAGAGAAAGGGGGTGGGGGGGGCCCCGGGAGAGAGAGAGAGAGAGACCTTACAGCTCGTCCGGGTTGCCCCAGGTCCCTCAGCGTGAGGCAACTCTAATGCTTACCAGAGAATTGCCATCGCAAAATTGTAAATGATTGTCATTTCGTCAGCGAAATTCGTGCTTTCTCTGGACGGAGGAACGGTAAAGAATGTAAACAAAGTGGGGTTCCTGGACGTGGATGTTTATTTTCGGTCCGTTTGGGTTTTCGTGTGAGTAATGCAATCAACCTTCGAATGTTATTGAAACGTGCTAGTAAATCAACGGTATGGATTTAAAAACCTAAGGTAACCTAATTTAAATCAATATTAGTATCACTGGCAATCTTATATTTACCAAGAATTTCTCATTTTTCGAGAATTTTTCATTCGTTTTTTTTAGAATCTTTTAAAAGAAAAGATGTACTACATAACATTTCCCTTGAGAGCAAAGAAGAGTTATCTCTGACACAAGATTATCAAGTCAGTTTTTATCCAGAATAACTTCGATGATTTTGAAAATATGAAAATATCCAGTGTTTCAAAAACACAGTAAAGTAAATATACAAAATATCTGCTGAATTTCCTGTAACTGTGCGGAACAATACTGGAAATCTATATCAACATGGCCGAAGAGCGAGGTTGCAAGCTCTCCGAATACCAGGTGGGCCAAATCTGACGAAGGGTTTAGTCATCGACGAGACTCCTTGTCGTCAACATCATTCCTCTAACCATGAAAAAAGGTAATAGATTTTTTTTATCATTCTCTCTCTCTCTCTCTCTCTCTCTCTCTCTCTCTCTCGATGTTTGCTGTTAATCATACTTTGGACGTGTTTAATTGCTACCACTACTTCACATTCCGAGCTTTCACTTTCCCGACTGAGTCTCTCACCGAGTCTTCGTTCTGACAGATGCTTTTTGTTCATTCCAGTTTAAAGGCAATACATTCCAGTAGAATACAATCCAGTTTAAAGGCAAATCATTTAATGTTATTAATTGCCTAGTCTGAGATGCCACTTTTTCATCACGTATGTGACACGGAGCTAAGGTCCAACATTTTTTTATGTATACATGATATATGTACGTATATATGGATATATCACCATTCCTGTTGTTCTACTTGATCGCTTATTTTCTTATTTTTGCCTCGTTAATCTTTGCAGTGTTTGCACTGTTCATCTTGGGACTTGCAATCGCCCAAGTCCTGGCCAAGAAGTCGGCGGGAGCTGCCACCAAGACATCGGAAAGGTAAAGGGACACAACTGATTAGTAATAAAGGAGATTTATTATTTGACTGGAGTTGCTTGTAACCTATTGCTTATATAGATGTTTCACATTTCGGTTTTGAACCATATTATGATATTAAAGGTTTACTTGTGTTATCAATAGAGGGACTGTTACTCTCATTAGCTTCCAATTTGATCAAATGAGGAGGCTGCCTCGGAAACAATAATCATTTACTTATAAATGGAGAACGTTTGTACCCAAGAAATTTTCCAGTAGAAGGACAGCCATTGTAAAAATACTTTTACAAGAAAAGATATTGTAAGTTATACAGATCTAAGATGATGATATTAGACAAGAAATCCATTAAAGCTCTTTGAAAACCTGGGATTTTAGTCATTTGGACCACTGGGATTCTTATGTTATCTGCTTCTCTCTCAGATGTTATGGATTGTTTCAATCGTACATTCTTCAGACTTAATACAATTTTATTCATAACAATGGAGATCTTTTACCATCCATCAGTGATTAATTTGAAATAACAGATCTTTTCTTTCTGTCTTTCCCTTTGCCTTCTCTTACTCCTTATGAGCACCATATTCTTTGGAAGCCTGAGTTTCAATCAGTGGCCCCTAAGGACTTGTTTCATGTGAATAGGGTTCATCTTCTGATTATTAATAATAATAATAATAACAATAATTCTAACTCATGCCATCTTCCCTTACTGTAGTCAGTACCTAGTCTACTTGGAACCCCCAACCCCTTTTCGTAACTAGTGCTCATGTACATACTAAGCATTTCATATTTTCATGGGGCATTTGGGGTGAAAAATAATAAAACATTCAGCTCATTTCGAATGTCATCGTACAAAAGTCGAGAATCTTAGGAACTGAAGTTGGGATCTTTGAAAGCAACGATTTTTGTCTTTAAGTAAAGAACTTTGTAAAGTAAACGACCTTTCCGTCTCTAACAGGTCCAAGGACGTTGAAACGCACTCGGAGTCACAGGCCTCCGTCAAGGTGAACAAAACGACGTACGTCAAAGTCCACGATGCCAAAGACGGTAAGAAGGAAGACTGTAAGAAATTCTGTCTGAAGGACAAAAAGTTCGTCTGCTGCCCTCAGGGAGACGAGGGTAGAAAGGACAGAAAGAAAGACAATTGAGCTTCTGGAAGCATCTCTCGAAAGAATGGGCGAACGACGAAGGCCTAAAGTTGACAGGAGACGAGAAACAATGATTTGGATTAGACATGAGGGCAGATCCTGAGGTGCCTGTATGAGAGTCCGTAGACCTGCTACTTGTGCGTTAGGGTAGAACCTTCTTTTTCTCCTTGGAAGGTCAAAACGATCGAAGAGAACACTATGTGGAATCAGATAGCCATAGAAGCACAATGGACTCTGCGCCTTCAGGATACCAAAAGACAAATGACGAACGACACAAACAGAGGCAAGGTCATTTTTCTTGAAAAAAAAAAATCAGAGAAGTCAAGAATCTACATCCAGACAGAGACGTAGTGAGGGTAGAAATAGAGGCGCTTGTTGCTTGTGAAATAAGATGACGAAACTGGAAAAAAGGTTACACGTTACATTTCTATTGGATTCTGGAAGCTAAGCCTTCGTCTTCTTTCGAGAGCCAAAGACTCGCCTGGTCATAACTTTTGTAAATTTTTAACAATGTATATTTCATTCTTGTTTCCTCTTTTGAATAGAAATAAAAGCATAGAAGTTCGCAGACTGTATTCATCACCTCCAGCGTTTGACAGAGATTGTTTTTGAAAGTTTTTTTTATTTTTTTTTTTTTTAATAGTTGCTACAGACTTGCAGGACTTTTACTTAGTATAAGCTTCTATTCTCAGACAGTAAAAGTGGAGTATTCTGCTGAAATGCGGCTGTATCTCTCTCTCTCTCTCTCTCTCTCTCTCTCTCTCTCTCTCTGAGGACTGAGGTGTTCCCTGCCTCTTCTTGTACCCTCTGTTTCATATATTTGTACTTGGGCCCTTTCTCAGACTTTGCTCTCAGAGAGAGAGAAGAGAGAGAGAGAGGAGAGAGAGAGAGAGAGAGAGAGAGATTAATTACTGTTTGTATTGTTACATGAAAAGGAAATTGTATATGTAAATTACAGAAAAGTGTTTAAATGCTTTCTTCTCAAGACAATGGACTTTATTATGAAGGGTAATTCTTGTACTTATGCGGGGGGAGGTATAATTATTCAAAGGCAACTAAAAGTAAATCTTATGGTGATGGCAGTATCTATAATCACTAAGAGCAGACGACCAATTTCTTCAAAATTACCGACAAATGCAAGTGTAGAAAAGACCCCTGTACAATTTTTTGCTGTGGACAGTAACGCTTACGAGCTATATATTTAAGCCCGTATAAGAATTCTTTGTTAATGTAACACCATTACAGCGCATTTCCCGTCAGATTTACAGCAAGAAACGCAGTTATCTGCTAAAATAACTGAGTTATTATGTACACGGTGGTAATTATAAAACTATTATGGAATAATTGAGGAAGTTTTTTCTATGACAGACAGGAACGGGTAGAAGGAGGAAACGAAGAAGGAAAGAAAGAAAAAAGAAAGTGGAAAAAATTAGTAAGTAGCCGTGTCTTTATTGTCTACATTCCTGGAAGCTTATAAGAAATTTCCTCGCAAGGGAAGGAATGCAAAATAGAACTGTTTCTTTAGCAAAAACTGACAACAATATATATAATATTATATATATATATATATATATATATATATATATATATGTATATGTATATGTATATACATAAATATTTGTATGCATGTATGCGCACATACATCAGCAGCCACCATAGTATATGCTCCCTAGAAGCCAAAGACTTTCCATTGTGACGTCAGTTTATTATTAAGAAAATAATTCTAACGCAAGAATGGAGACAGTTGTCCATGTTTTTCTCCACCCACCTTGTGGAGACACCCTTAACAAAGTCAAAGTTTCACCTCTCGCCTTCAGATATCGTTCATCTCTGTGGCCATAGGCCTATCCAAGCTACCCTTGGTCTGATTCACTAAACAATGGCCTCTCCTATCAATATGGCCGATCAGAATTCTAGTGCATCTCCCAACCCTTCTCTCACTCTCTCTCTCTCTCTCTCTCTCTCTCTCTCTCTCTCTCTCTATTTCACGAATAGCAAGCATATATATATAATAGGTTTCAACTCCTGAATAATAATGATAATAATGGAGAAACAAATCCACAGTTATATAAATGTACATATATTTAAATCGAAAACCGAAAGGAAG
The DNA here is from genome assembly GCF_015104395.2 of Macrobrachium nipponense. Classification (NCBI taxonomy): domain Eukaryota; kingdom Metazoa; phylum Arthropoda; class Malacostraca; order Decapoda; family Palaemonidae; genus Macrobrachium; species Macrobrachium nipponense. The sequence continues at coordinate 117,104,485 of NC_087202.1, forward strand.
GCTTTGGGGAATGTGTTCGGTTCCCTTTTCAATCTGACACGTTGATGTAGCGTCCAACAAAGTAAACATCAAGGGAGTCAAAATAAGCGACTTCTTTATGAAGTGTGGAACCGGTCGTCAAGCATATGTAGTAGATCAGGCAATGCCGTTGTTTTCTGATGGAAGCCCCTTGACGACCGGTAACACAGTTCATAAACAAGTCGCTTATTTTGGCCCCTTTGATGTTGCTTTTGTTGGACGCTACATCAACGTGGCAGATTGAAAAGGGGAACCGAACACATTCCCCAAAAGCCTTCCTTACAGTTTTCGATTTGAATATATGTACATTTACATAACTGTGGATTTGTTTCTCCATTTGAAGACTCGTGCTCCTATCAGTATATTTTAATGATAATAATAACAATAATAGATAACGTAGAGAGAGAGAGAGAGAGATTTGTGAACGTATAGTCATTACGTTAATCCTATCACCTTTCAAGCCCAGAAAATAAAAGCCAATAAAAATTCAGTATTTTCCTTATTCGGGAAAGAGATCTCTTCCAGTATCTATCTGTTTATGTATTTATTCATAATCATTAAGAAAAGTTATTGGTAACGTGTCTTTTCGTCTTTGTTAACATTTTTTCTATCGTAGAGAGATATGTATGTATTTCCATTAAGAGAACTGATAGAAAAAGTACATTTCCTTTCTTATTACTTTTTTTTCTCATGAATATATTGTTTACATTATAGTCGCCCCAAGTCTAGTATCCTACAGGACTGGTTCATTTATTGATTTCAGTATTTCTTAAGCGAAAGAGAGAGAGAGAGAGAGAGAGAGAGAGAGAGAGAGAGAGAGAGAGAGAGAGAGATTAAGGGAACAAATCAATTTTCAGTATACTGGCGCTCTTATGTTTTCCAAGAAGCCCAATGAAAACGCTTTCAAGTTATCGGTATTGTTTAAAAGGTAAAGACTTTCTTTGTATGAATAACTGGTGTCATGTAAGTAGTTCTGGGTATGACTATCATAGCACGATTTTACATGGTACTAAGTGGATGTTCCTTAATTTGAAGGATTGTGGGTATCAACCAAGCAAAACTACTTTACATTTAGAGGGAGAGAACTATTTAACGCCTTCTAAGTCTACGTATAAGTTTATAAAATAGGTTATTAAACTCTGATATGTAAGTAATAATGATAATATAATAATCATGATAATCATAAAGAAAGCGCTGCGTGCGAATGACCCCAGCCTCCCGTCTGCCCTTGTAGAGACTCCTCTTAGCGCAGACAATGTACTATATGTCAATGCGTAAGCCTAAAGCAAGCGAGAGACGGAGAGCAGCAATAATATAGCAGTTGACGTGGGGACGAAGATAACAAGGAGAAGAATAAGCGCATGCGTACAGAATTCACGCGCACAATGGAAGACCTGAATGTCTCTGTGGTATGATACCCAAGAATTCCCTGTCAGATTTCACCCAAGCTGTTATTGTTTATGGCCGTTCTCCCCTATATGTGCTCGCAGACTACACAGTAGGCCTAACGAATGAAAAAATGTCGGCTGGGTAGATGCTTGGGAGGGCACCTTGACCGTCGACGAGAGAGAGAGAGAGAGAAAGAGAGAGGGAGAGTGGGAATAGGCACCACAAAAAATTCCTTGTATTAACTACCGAAAGTGATAGAGCAACCGCTCAGATATTATCAACACTCCAAGAAGCCAGATTACAAAGAATGTGACGACACCTGTGTTTTTCATCACACGAATGATTTACATTTTTTGGAATGACGAACAAATTATAATAAGAATAAATGATATTATTTAAAAATTATGTTATTTATTTCAGCTCAGGGCCATATGCAGAGAATAGGCAAAGCAGAGACATACTACAAGACACGTAGTGTAGACACACAAGGTAAATACTACATAAAAATGCTAAACGCTAGACCCAAACAGTTGCTGGTATACTAATAGTAATAATGGTAGTCATAGTAATAGTAATGGCAATGCAAACATCTGAATAACAGCAATAATCAAAATAATGACAAAAACAGCAGCAAGCAATCAATTTTCAGTTCTGTCAAAGAAAATAATGATCATTGTGACTTGGCTGCTTTTGGAAACCCATTAACATAGTGGGATATTTGCAGTTAAAATTAATAATATCCAGGACCTTAATGATCATTAGCATTCTTAACGATAACAGTAAGGTTATCAATTTTATTCTTGTGATTATTATGTGAAGAAAGACTTGTATTAGGATCAAGCAGAGTCAAAAGGATTATGTTGATATGTTGGCACAAAATCTAAAACCTGACCAGGATTCCATTTTTCAAAATTCACAGGATAAGTGGAAAGAGACAGTAGTCGAAAAACATATAACTGGTTGTGCTATAATGTTTAAGTGAAGGTGATGACTACCAGTAATCACTTTCCCAGGCGACTAATTAAAGCGAAGAAAACGAAGTTAATATTGGATCAGAGCCCAAGCTACAAGGAAGGTCGAATCCTGCCCGGCCCAGTTGAGAAAAAAAATGTGCTGGTATGTTTCTTCTCCTTCTTCTTCTTCTTCTTCTTCCTCTGAGGAACAGGTTTCGACAGGGCTGTAGGCCTAAGAGACGATGTGACCAGGATTTAACGACGGAATCATGGGCATAGGTAGAAAGTCAATGAATATATACGAAATCGAATGAACCGCCATTAGAGGCCATAATTCTCATTAGATGCTTCTATTCCATTTTTTATTATTTTTCTATCTTTGTCAACGCGCAGACGCACAGACGGGCCTTGAGATCACGATTTTTTATATAATAATACTGCTGTGGTGAGAGAGAGAGAGAGAGAGAGAGAGAGAGAGAGAGAGAGAGAGAGAGAGAGGAAAAGTGGTCTGAACTTGTTCTACTTTCTAGAGGCCTTGTTTGTGAGGTGAAGATTTTATTTCGGAGCGATATATTTGCTAACAGAGTTTGGAATGCTCTTCTGCGTTAGGGAAACGAGAATGCTGTTAACTGCTGGTAAATATTTCAGCACGAGACGAGAGTCCATAGAGTAGATTAAAGACGCCTGGGTAAGTTCTTAGGATTCAAAACAAATATTAACATAATTTCCTATATATCTGCGGCGTGTGTGTGTTTACGTTAATCTAGAGTGCGTGTGCTCACGTATGTATGCCCCTATTTCTTCAACTCCGGAGATCTAATTGAGCAAAAGACTGTTGACTTGAAAAGCATAAAATCTAGAGTTTCTTCATCTTTTTTTCTTGTGAAGGAGACTAAACCATCTTTTAGGTTTTTATTTTTTCGATGGAGGATTTTATTTTGAATAGTATCTTCTTAAACCCCTTAATTTCCAGAACATGTGAAGGCAGAGCTTTTAAAAATCCCAGTGAGTCTGGTCAGTTTTCGTTTGGGTGACCCGTCAAGAAGCAGCTGCTATCACTGCGCCCTTGAGATAGATTTAGTGGAATAGAAGCGAAATACGTCGCATGTAAACGAGATGAGAGCTCTTGCGAGTCGTATCAAAGAAGGATTTCAACTGTCCCTTAAGAAAGAATCTTCGACGGACGATTACTGACGGCCATCTTTTGAAATCTCTTGGTCGGCTTTTTATCATTCTTCTTTGAACAGACGACTGATAATCAATTCTCCCTCACAACAGAGAATATTGGCCAATTGATTTTTTCGACATTCCTCGTTGAAAAGACGCTCAATAACATCAGTTTTCCTCAAGAAAAATATATAAATCATATATATATATATATATATATATATATATATATATATATATATATATATATGTGTGTGTGTGTGTGTGTGTGTGTGTGTCTGTGTCTGTGTCTGTGTCTGTGTGTGTAGAATAAAGAATTAATTTGAGAAGATTTCAGTTTCTCAACACAACTGATGACGTCAATTCATGACGCATGAGGCAGGTTCGTTTGCAAAACTAATTTTTTTTATTTACATTTTCATTTCTATTGTACCCAAGAGTATTGACGCCCCTGTGTATGTGTCTGCCTTCCTTAAAACAATAGATCCTGACAATTCTGCTGACGACAGAGCCATGACGCCAAGACGAAGAGGTCCTTAGCAAGGTCCTCGGGTCGTTGGGATCGCTGCCATTAGGCCTTCTTGAGCATTAGCATGTTGACTTTATCTCAGCAAGTATCTGTGCATACATACATATATATACATACCTGAAATTCACCTCTGACAGGACAGGAGACATTGAGGTCATGCAGGTGTGTCACGGTAAAGCTCCTTCGTGAAACGCCCCAAAACCCGCCCCTACCCGCCCAAACCCGCCCCAAACCCGCCCCAAAACCCGCCCCAAACCTCCCCTCGGCCCCGCCCAACAGAGCCTTGCATCCAAGGAAAATGGGATATCAAAAGGACAGAGTTAGAAAGGTAAACATAAGAATACATGAGTTTGTAACAAAAAAAAAAAAAAAAAAAAAACTTGCTTCCCATAAACATGGAATATCAAAAGGATATATATATATATATATATATATATATATATATATATATATTATATATATATGTGTGTGTGTGTATGTATATATATATATATATAGAACTATAGAACGGAATCGAGTACTCAAAACTTTATGCATTTCGGGTATATTCAGAACACATTTAGTGAGTCTTTGACACATCCAGGAACCACTTAGCGGGTCCTGGGTAGATCAGAACCTATTTAGTGGATTCTGGGTACCCACAGGACCCATTTAGCGGGTCCTGGGTACCCTCAGGACCCATTTAGCGGGTCCTGGGTACTCACAGGACCCATTTAGTTTGGGTCCTTGGGTTACATTCGGAACCCAATTCCCATTGGGGTCTTGTACAAAATCGGAAAACCCCATTCAGTGGGTCTTGGGTACATTCAGAACCCATTTAGTGGGTCTTGGGTACATTCGGAACCCATTCAGTGGGTCTTGGGTACATTCAGAACCCATTCAGTGGGTCTTGGGTACATTCAGAACCCATTCAGTGGGTTCTGGGTTGGGTACAATATCAGATTACCCATTCATTTAGCGGGATCTGGGTGCATTCAGAACCCATTTAGTTGTGGGTCTTGGGTACATTAGAAACATTAGCGATCACGGGTTGGGTCAGAAACCATTAGGGTCTTGGGTACATTCGGAACCCCATTCAGTGGGTCTTGTTACATTCAGAAAACCCATTCAGTGGGTCGGTGGGCTTTTGGGGCATTCAGAACCCATTTCAGTGGGTCTTGGGTACATCAGGGAACCCAGTCCAGTCTTGTTACCTCTTGGGACCCATTTAAAGCGGATCTCGAACATTCAGAACCCATTTAGTGGGTCTTGGGTACATTCAGAACCCATTTAGTGGGTCTTGGGTACATTCGGAACCCATTCAGTGGGTCTTGGGTACATTCGGAACCCATTCAGTGGGTCTTGGGTACATTCAGAACCCATTCAGTGGGTCTTGGGTACATTCGGAACCCATTCAGTGGGTCTTGGGTACATTCAGAACCCATTTAGCGGATCCTGGGTACATTCAGAACCCATTTAGTGGGTCTTGGGTACATTCGGGACCCCATTTAAGCGGATTTCCGGGTAACCCATTCAGAACCCATTTAGTGGGACTTGGGTACATTCGGAACCCATTCAGTGGGTCTTGGGTACATTCGGAACCCATTCAGTGGGTCTTGGGTACATTCAGAACCCATTACAGTTTGGTCTTGGGTACATTCAGAACCCATTCCAGTTGGTCTTGGGTACAATTCATGGACCCTATTTAGCGGATCCATGGGTAAACATTCAGCAACCCTTTTAGTGGGTCCTTGGGTACATTCAGAACCCATTTAGTGGGTCTTGGGTACATTCGGAACCCATTCAGTGGGTCTTGGGTACATTCATAACCCATTCAGTGGGTCTTGGGTACATTCAGAACCCATTCAGTGGGTCTTGGGTACATTCAGAACCCATTCAGTGGGTCTTGGGTACGTTTCAGAACCCATTTAAGTGGGTCTGTTGGGTACAAGCAGAACCCTTCCAGTTCGGTTGTCTTGGTAAACATTCAGAACCCATTCAGTGGGTCTTGGGTACATTCAGAACCCATTCAGTGGTCCGTTGGGTTGCATTCAGAACCCATTTTTATGTGGGTCCTTGGGTACAATTCAGAACCCATTTAGCGGATCCTGGGTACATTCAGAACCCATTCAGTGGGTCTTGGGTACATTCAGAACCCATTTAGTGGGTCTTGGGTACATTCAGAACCCATTCAGTGGGTCTTGGGTACATTCAGAACCCATTCAGTGGGTCTTGGGTACATTCAGAACCCATTCAGTGGGTCTTTTGGGTTGCATTCAGAACCCTAATTAAAAAAAAAATTTTTAAATTTTTATAAATATTTTAGTGGGTTCTTTGGTATCATTTCAGAACCCATTTAGCGGAATTCCTGGGTACTTTTCAGAACCCTTTAGTTTTATGGGTCTTGGGTACATTCGGTAAACCCATTCAGTGGGTCTTGGTTGGGTACATTTCAGGCAAACCCATTCATTGGTCCTTTGGGTACCATTCCAGAAACGCCCATTCAGTGGGTCTTGGGTACATTCAGAACCCATTTCAGTGGGTCCTTGGGCACATTCCAGGTACCCATTTGAGCGATCCTGGGAACATTCAGAACCCATTTTAGTGGGATTCCTTGGGTAAACAAATTTGTTTTTCCCAAAGAACCCCATTTAGGTGGGCTTCCCTTGGGGTAACATTTCGGAACCCAATTCCCAGGTTCAGTGGGTCTTGGGTACATTCAAACCCAACCCTTCAGTGGTCCTTTGGGTACATCAGAACCCAATGCAGTTGGTCTTGGGTACATTCAGGAACCCATTCAGTTGGGTCCCGTTTTGGGTACGTTCAGGAACCCATTCAGTGTGGGTCGTTGGGTACATTCAGAACCCATTCAGTGGGTCTTTGGGTACCATTCAGAAACCCATTTCAGTGGGGTCTTGGTACGTTTCAGAACCCATGTTTAGTGGGTCTTGGGTACATTCAGAACCCATTCAGTGGGTCTTGGGTACATTCAGAACCCATTCAGTGGGTCTTGGGTACATTCAGAACCCATTCAGTGGGTCTTGGGTACATTCAGAACCCCATTCATTGGTCTTGGTACATTCGAAGAAACGCCCATTTCAAGGTGGGTCTTGGGTTACGTTTTCAGAACCCATTTAGTGGGTCTTGGGTACATTCAGAACCCAATTTTAGTTGGGGTTTTTTGGGTTTAGCATTCAAACCCATTTAGCTGGGTTTCTGGTACATTCAGAACCCATTTCAGTGGGTCGTTGGGTACAATTCAGAACCCATTCAGGTGGGTCTTGGGTTACGTTTCAAAGCCCAAGCCCTTTTAGTGGGGCTCTTGGGTACTTATTCAGAATCCAATTTCCATTGGGGTTCTTGGGATGGTTGTTTGGGAGGTGGGGTCTTGGGTACATTCAGAACCCATTCAGTGGGACTTGGGTACATTCAGAACCCATTCAGTGGGTCTTGGGTACATTCAGAACCCATTTGGTGGGTCTTGGGTACATTCAGAACCCATTCAGTGGGTCTTGGGTACGTTCAGAACCCATTCAGTGGGTCTTGGATACATTCAGAACCCATTCAGTGGGTCTTGGGTACGTTCAGAACCCATTTAGTGGGTCTTGGGTACATTCAGAACCCATTTAGTGGGTTTTGGGTACATTCAAAACCCATTTAGTGGGTCATGGGTACATTCAGAACCCATTTAGTGGATCTTGGGTACATTCAGAACCCATTTAGTGGGTTCTGGGTACATTCAGAACCCGTTTAATGAGCCCTGGGTACATTCACGACCCATTTAGCGGAAGCTGAGTGGTATCAGGACCCATTTGTGGGTCCTGGGTACATTCATAACCCATTTGTGGGTACCGGGTATATTCAGGACCCATTTAGCTAGTTCTGAGTGATTTCAGAACCCATTTAATGGGTCCTGGTTATATACTGGGACATTCAAGACCCATTTTGCTGGTCCTGGGTACATTCAGAACCCATTAGTGGGTCCTGAGTACAAGCAGGACCCATTTAACGGGTCCAGGTCACATTCATGACCCAAGACAGCAGAAGTATGAGCTCAGTATTAAGTGATTGTGTTCTCCCTCGGAAAAATCACAGTATTTTAAACGATCAACTACTCATGTGTATCTTGTGACACATTGCCGGTCTTTCTTTGTTTTATGCTTTGTAACTTCATAAAAATACATGTTAAGGTAAAAGAAAGTCTCCACAAGCGATAGATCATTATGCATACGCACACACATATACTACACTATTTATCTATACCTACACTGCAAGCGTGTATATATATAATATTGACTATATTATATATATGATATATATATTATATATATATATTTATATATATATGTATATATATATATTATATATATATATATATATATATTGCAAACTGACTTCAATTAAACATAATTTCGTAATTCCTCAAGATGAGAAGAGCTATACATATAGTTAAACGAAAGTTATTGGTTTATAATTTTATCATTCTGAGAAGCTGTCTTTATAGAGAGAGAAAGAGAGTGAGAGAGAGAGACCCTGCTCGACCAGGTTTTCCAATTAGTGTTTTCTGAAGAAGTTTATTAGATTCTCTCTCTCTCTCTCTCTCTCTCTCTCTCTCTCTCTCTCTCTCTTCGTAGCCTGGCTACTATAGGAAGGTCTGTTGAAGGACAAAAGTTGTTAAACAAGATATTTTTTGTCATGGCCGGAGATAAGAAAGCATTAAGGAGCCCATTGCTATTCACGTCGTGCTTTCGTCGAGAATTCCTAAAAAAAAGAAAATCATTAGTTACACATAACGAGAAAACCTCTCCTTTTCGGTCGTTAGGACCCATGAATTTCTATGTCAAATTGTACAGTGCAAGACGTCGCATCCATTTTTCATATGTATCTCCTAACGAAGTCAAAGATTCAATCACTCGTCCGTCAGTAGGCCTACGGTGGACAACACAAAACGCGAGAGGTGTATGTAATAAGTCATTGTCTGGAGGTGCTATCACGAGGTTCTTATTGCTCTCTCTCTCTCTCTCTCTCTCTCTCTCTCTCTCTCTCTCTCTCTCTCTCTCTCTCTCACACACACACACAACACACACACACACACACACACAATACCGGTACCCCATGAAGTCATAATAATAATAAAAGTAGGTATTTCAGGGTTTCTGTTTTCCATTCCAAAACCAAATGACAATTGATTGCTGATATTATGATTATTGTTGTTGTTGCTGTCAATTATGAAAGGTATTTATCATTAAGACAGTGCAAATACTGATATCAGCAAAAACAATAATTTCACAGTAAACCATACTTACGCGATTTTACTGAAATGTTTCTAACCGACAAAACTAGAAACATTCAAAATCAAGAGCAAAAGAAAATCGTTTCTGTAAATTTCTCTAAATGTGCGTCTAAAAGAACACGAGTGGGCATCGTTATTTTTCTGTCCACAACTTTCATCGCTGAATCCTTGCAGCCACTACTTTCATCGCTGAATCCTTGCAGCCACCTCAGTGAGTGACCACTTGGTACATTAATGTGTATTGAATCAGTTTTCCGAGTTTATGAACACACTTCCGAGCTTAATTCTGACCACCAACGATCCCATGGCCATGTGAAGAGCTTTAAAGAAATGCTTAATACTTCCCTATTTGTAATGTGCTCTATTGCTTTCTTGTTTCTTTAGAGCTCTCTCTTTTGTTTAACATTCGCAGTTTTGAAAATTTAAGTACAATTCATGGTATATGGCATGTATGGGTGAATAATCATCTGAATGCTTTGTATTATTTCTACTTGGCACGTACTAAAAGTTCGGATGCCAGTAAGAAAACAGGGTGCATTTACTTATTCATGTTTGTTTATTATTCACAACTAAACCCTCATCGTTTCGGTAACTGGGAAAACTTCTTGCAGTGTTCAGCTTCCTGTGTGACCTTGGGTATGAATGAGCGGCTTTCCAATAGGTAATCTCTCTCTCTCTCTCTCTCTCTCTCTCTCTCTCTCTCTCTCTCTCTCTCTCTCTCTCTCTTAATATTGTTTTTAAATGTCTACTTTATTCTGTAGTTGTTATTCCAATTATTGTTGCTATGTTATCGCTGTTGCCATGACTAATAAAAATGGCCCTTTAACTAGAGTACCGCAGAGATTCTTGAGGTTTTCTGCCCTTTCCGTAGATCATAGGATCCTATAGGACCTTGGTATAAGACATTGTCTCTGAATTAATCTCGAACGGATTGTTAGCCGGGCTTGGACCGTGGTCCTACCGAATCTTCCCACGTAACGTTCTCCCCGACCTTTGTGATGGTCGCCAGACTCATGCCACTTCTTCCTCCACCACCTTACCAGATTTCTTAACACCCCACCCCCGCCCCCCGTTCTCCCAAAGCTCCCCCACCCATCCATCTCCGTCACCCCCAACCCGCCAGTCCCCCAACACCCTTCATCTGCCCACCTCCTCCTTCCGCCCTTTTGAGGTACCTACGGTGACCAGTCTCTCTCTCTCTCTCTCTCTCTCTCTCTCTCTCTCTCTCTCCTTCCTCGCAGGCGTATTCCTCCTACATTCCCACTCCCAACCTTGTTCCTGGGATGCTGATGCTTGCAAGCCCGCCTTCAGTTCAGTTCCTTCGTTAACTACTCTGGTAGCCCAGGCTTCCTATGTCCTTTTTGTCAGAAGAGGGCTGTGATTTCCAACGATCGCTTTTAAAGTCAACTTGTACTCGTAACAGAAAAGAATGTAAATTGAAAACCAATTTCATTACCTCACAACCACAAAGCAATACACATTTTGGAGGCAGTGGGGATATTCACAGGCACCAAACAACACCAAGTCAACAGAGTTAAATATTTCTAGTGTGGTTAATATAGAAATTTATGCGCGTGTGAACACTAGACAGATATTTGTCATAAATGAACGTTGTGACATGACGTCAACTGCCTATGACATAACGCGTGTTATGCCTCATTCCACTCTTGTATGTATATGCACATGTTTGCCAATGTTTACAAATAATATATGGGTACCATTACATTAAGCAAGCACACACAGATATATATATATATGATTGAATTTTTAAATGAAACGATCAAATATTTAATTGGCTTTTCATAGATTATAATGCAAGATTATTTTCACAGTAAAGTCATTGTAGGACTTAGGTACATTGTTGTTTAGTGCCAGATCTTTAACATACATACATACACATACATACATACATACATACACACACATATATATATATATATATATATATATATACATATATATATATATATATATATATATATATATATATATATTTTATCTGTGTGTATGCATGCGCATGCATGTATGTATGTATGTATGTATGTTAAAGATCTGGCACTAAACAACAATGTACCTAAGTCCTACAATGACTTTACTGCGAAAATAATCTTGCATTATAATCTGTGAAAAGCCAATTAAATATTTGATCGTTTCATTTCAAAATTCAATCATTTCATCGTTTGGACCTTGATTTTGACTTTCTTGAAGCTGAATTTAAACATACTTTTATCTCTGTTCAAAGTGACTCCTTTATTCAGATTGTTATTGGCTAACTGGCATCATGATTCATTCAGAAAATTATATACTTTATTTGAGATATGGCTTCTAAATTCTCCTTGTTATCCCGTGCTATAGGTGCAGGCTGGACCTGTCGTCCTCTTGTGCGTGCTTGAACGCGCGCATGTGTGTGTGTGTGCGCGCGCGCATGTGCGTGTGTGTGTGTTTACGGTATGTGGGGGTTCGCTCCTTCTTTAAAGATATTTGGCCAGTGATAAGTTTACCAGTGCCCTTCCTTCGGTGTTGGTTCGTCATGGGGTATAGTCATCTGGTTTCAACGTACTTTTGTTCGTCATATTTTAATATACGTTTCCATGCTATATAAAGACACCTATTCAAACGTGCAGTCATATTCTGGTCTTGCTTTCTCTGAATGTCTTTTAAGTACGAATCTCTCTCTCTCTCTCTCTCTCTCTCTCTCTCTCTCTCTCTCTCTCCGAATGTGTGAGCATCTGGCTATCTTTCTCTCTCTGCTTTCAGTCGGCTTAATTTATCACTTCCAAGAACTTAGGCCTCTCGTAGTCACTCTTGGGTCCCCCACCGAGATTGTCTTTAGTCTTCCATCAATTTCCCGCTGATAATTCTCTACGTTTCACTTTGCAGTATTTCTGTGTATTTCTGTTTCAGTTTCTTTTGGGTCAGGTTACCTTCTCATGGCTGGGCAAGGACCCCTACGCTCTCCCCCACCCCGTCTTTCCCTCCCTCCCTCTACCCCCAGAAGGCACAGCTATCAGGTTTCTTGACTGCCAGTAATTCATCCCAACCGCTGTAGTCTTATTTTCCTTCGAATCATTCTGCTTTCGAAGTGTCTAGTGCATCAGTTTTATCAGTCACCCTCCGCCCTTATTAACACTCGAATGCGATAGAGCCTCAACATTAGTTCTGGTGTAACAGACCTTTTCTGTTCTTCTGTCCGCCGGTTTCTCAAGTTCCTCCTATAGGCCGACGCCATAAAGCATTTTTCATCTTCTCCCTATTTCGTCGTTCACCTCTCCCCCCTCCCTCACCCTCGGCCCCCATACAAACAGCCATTCCCTCCTCATTCGTACTCAGTCACCCCGCTTTATCGTTGTGGTGTATATCCCAAGAACCTCCTGCCCGGGTCACTCCATACCTTTCATGCTGTAGCCCAGCTAAGCTCCCCAGCGACTGCGTTTAGGCCTAATCACTAGATTTTTCTCGAAGCTTGTCTGCCATCTGTAGCCTACGATATATTATTCATCGAAGATACACCGGCTAAATAACATGGCCAGTGATGGCTTACCAGGCGATTTATGAAAGTAACGAAATGGGAAGTTTACCATCAGCTTCCCTTTGTACATTCTGTCTTTCTTTTAAAATGTCTGACAGACCACGTTGGACACATTTGGATCCTAACCTCGGCCATTCGGTCTGTGTCTACCCATAGACGCCAAGCTGCTTGCGGTGTGTTACTATAGAAACAGCAAATGATTATAGGCTAAACAGTTACAAAAAGTTTCGAATATTTAGAATAATCATATTGCTGCCTACATATCAGTTTGGACGGGATGGTGTTACCAAAAACTAATTTATTATGACACTTCTCGAATACATTTTAAAAAATAACCTGCAATATTTCAGAGGATGAATTTGTTTTTCACGTGACGGTCTATTTTCTCACCATAGCAAAGGAATTTGGGTATGCAATGCCTATCCGATGTCTACATAGATTCAAGGCTCTCCTTGTTTTTAGGCCTAAAAATCTGAAGCGTTTTGAACAAAATCCTCTTTGATTTTTTTTTTCTTTTTTTGCTACACAAAATAGCGTACAATTTTATTTGTTTGTAAACTTGGTATGCAAAATTTGAATTTGAATTTAAAGTATTTAGTTTAAAAAATCCATTATATTTACATTTCATTTCATAATTTCACATTAAATGTGACTAGAGCCATTGAATCTGAAGAAACAGCAGTGCAGCATGAAAACATCATTTCATTTCAGACACCAACTCCGTGATCATAAAATGCAATGTACTGAAACAACTTTATACAATGCAATGGAGAAAGGACTGAAAATCGGACTAAGAAGCAAAATCCAGTTACAAAATCCACTTTGTTAAGGAAATCAGATGGCAAGCGTCGCTGCTAAAAAGGAATCTATCATGTTAATCTTTGGAGATTCCACTTGTAATAATCTTGCGCCACCACAACATTTATCGATGGGCATTTCTCGGAGATAAATTCGTATAAATCTTTCTATGAGTTTTTTGCTTTTCATTTAATTCAACGGGACAAATACACCCTCCCGAATGTGACACCTCTAAGTAAAAAAAAAAAAAAAAAAAAAAAAAAAAAAAGTGAAGAATCGCATACACTGGTAAGGCTGGGGCGACGAAGCGGGGCTTCATTCAAGGGACATGGTTAGGTTATGCGACTAATAACCTATACCAATACTTCCAGGTGTCAAATTAAATTTCTGAGAGAGAGAGAGAGAGAGAGAGAGAGAGAGAAGAGAGAGAGAGAGAGAGAGAAGAGGAATGGACAAGTAGATTTGCAGGCAGTAAGAATCAAGTACCGATCGAAAATTTTTGAAAATCTCTCTCTCTCTCTCTCTCTCTCTCTCTCTCTCTCTCTCTCTCTCTCTCTCTCAAATCTGCAGTTACAAGTATCAATCTATCTAGTATTATCTCCATATGCAACTTGTCTTTGTTATTTGTCAACTATTTATAAAAACTGTGATGGGGAAACCGTTACAACCCGATTTTTTTAAATTATCTTTCTCACCTCCGCTGATCTGTAAGTGAAATTCAAGCATTAAGCCTAATTTCCTTTCATTCAAAATGTAAGTTTTATGGTCCATACGGGCCCTTATATTATTTTTCCCTCTGACGCGACCACCCACTGGCACCCCCTGGTTTATAAGTAATCCCAACTTGAATTTTCACTCTCCATTCTGCTAGGCATTACATCCCCAACTTACTCTTCCCTATTCTACAAATGCATAACCTAGCAAACTGTTTTCTTCGCTATTTTTTGTCCCAAGTTTGTAGGTCTAGGTTTCGGCCTGTAAACAGTCTCTTACTTCAAGCAATTTCATTATTTTTGGCAATTTTTCGTCTCAGCCAATTTTCAGGCCTTCATTGTTCTCTTGTTTTCATTTGTTTAACCTGGGGCCGTTTGCTTTGCAGTTTTACGACAGGTTGTCTCTCTCTCTCTCTCTCTCTCTCTCTCTCTCTCTCTCTCTCTCTCTTGCAGGGACGAATAGGCGCTTTTCTTAACTATTCACTATGCTTCTGTTGACTTAGACGGTGCATAATGTGCGTGGGTGTTAATCGGCTGTGTATTACCTTAGAGTGGAGAGAGAGAGAGAGAGAGAGAGAGAGAGAGAGAGAGAGAGAGAGAGAAATGAAGCACAACGTGAGGTGATCTTTACCTCACTAGGGTAAAACTATTCTCTCTCTCTCTCTCTCTCTCTCTCTCTCTCCTCTCTCGTCTCCTCTCTCTATCTCTCTCTCTCTCTCTCTCTCTCTTCCTCTCTCTCTCAACTTAATTCAAAACTATTAGAAGCCCTCTTTTTTCTTTTCAAGTTTAATTTTAAAACATTTTTTTTTTTTTTTTTTTTTTTAGAAAGCCCGTTTTTTTTTTTTAAGTTATTTTTTTTTCCCACCAACTTCTTTTACCACTAAATCTAGATATGGTTTGTAAGCAAATTTTTAGTTTTGTAGTGAATTGTGTTTTTCTAGATTATACAGGTGTGGTCTTTCGTATTCGAATTGTTAACCATAATGGTGATTTTAACACTGAAAACCTATGTACGGTAAGCATTAAAAACAAAACAAAACAAAACAAATCTTAGGATTCAAAAATCATACAAGTCTTTAGCTTGAGCTTCATTTTCTTAGTAGGCTTATTCCCCAACGGCTTCTTGATGTCTGAGCCTTATGCATCTGTAACTGAGGAGACAAGAGTGAGACTTTTGATCGAGTCTAAAGGTCATTAGGATTTAGGGGCACCGATCAGCCAAGTGCCAAAAAACCAAAATTGGGCAATGCTCGTTTGGCTCCAAGAGCCTCTACTTGACTAGGTTTGATGGAGGCACCACCTGACACCGAGTCAGGGATTCCATTTTCTCTTTTTTATTATGATACGTCATAAATTTCTTCCATGGTGAATGGCAACGTCGTCATAATAAACTCGTTAGGGACGTTACCAAGGCACTTGATGACCTCTGGACTTCGCTCCTGAATGTTAAATAGACGAAAACAAATATAATGGAATGATATCAAGTAGGCTAATCGGTATCAAGACGCGACATGTCATTACAGAGACTGATAACAGGCAATTAAAGCTGCCCCGGGGGCGTGGGGTTTCCAGGCAGTGGATGGGGGAGGGGGCCCGGAGTAGAGGTGTTAACTGTTACCAGGCATCGCTCGGCACACATGATAGGGCTATCGGCCTTAGGCCTAACTCAATAAACATTTTCTTAATAAGAGATAACCGTGACATGTTATTGCCATTCCACCACTCGAACTTAATCATTGCCTCGTTCTGTCTTCGGGAAAACCTGTTATTATAAAGTAGAATTGTTGTCACTTAAGGCCTATCCACTGATGTGGATTACAATTTGCTTCCGTCTTTTCCTTATAGAAGATTGTATCGTGGTCAGGTCATTGCACTTACTTAGGTATGACTTTGTTATGAGATGAAAAATGTCTCTTCTTCATCCTGAAATTCTTATTAGAACACTCACCCACGCACGAAAGAAACATTTGCTCCACACTGAATATTATAACTGATATGCAGAATTCATCTACATTGAGAACTTCATTGAAGAGGCAGTTCGCCTCGCTTTTGGTATTCGAAAGTACTGCATAATTATTCGTCTGAGTTGTTAATCGTCACTGATGAGAATAGTTTTTCCATTACATATATACGGTTAACTTGAAGCATAAATTTGCGCTGGAGTCACAGAGATGTTTCTGAAACAGACAATTTATCCTACGCTCCAAGATAGTATGTATGGTCTGGCCGCATTCGGAAGATCGTTGGACAGGACTAGAAAGCAGTTCTTGATGTTTCTTTTTTAAAAGCTGCTCTATTTCTGTACTTCGCATTCAAATTCAGATTAAGAAAAATCTGAGCTTCGTACTCAGAACTGAAACTTGAAAGCAATCGCGAATCTTTCACATTTATCAACGTTATTCTCACGTATTCAAAGGACATTTATGATTTCACCATATTTCAGTCTTTCAAGGAAACTAGAATGCTATTCTGCGTTCCTGAGTATCTTGCTGGAGTTAGCATCATCTCTAAAAGGAATAAATCGTGTTTATGGTTATTATTAATTTGTATCTCTAAATTGGATGGTAATACTTGGCTTCTGCTGCGCTCACAGTCTGTTTATCTTTCATCTCTGTAAAAGTAGAATCGTGTCAGGTGTCTTGAGATGTGTGAAATAATCAAATTTCTGCTTCCCGTTGGTTTATGAAGCCACAATTCTTACCTAACTTCTAAACAGTGACCATCCTGTGTTTTCTCAAAGAAACTGCCCTGTAAAGTTTCCAGTTTTGACTATATTCTCAATTGTCCATAAATCATAATTCATAGTTTACGACGGTTCTCAAAAGTTCTGTGAAAGTGGACTGTAGGTACTCCATCTAAATGCTTTCTCTCTCTCTCTTCTCTCTCTCTCTCTCTCTCTCTCTCTCTCTCTCTTTTCCTTTCACAATCCTTTCCCATCGTTCATTTTGACGTAAATTCACTTTGATTATCCTCCAGATGTTTATTAAACCAACGAATCATCTTCCTGGCACCCAGTATTGAGGCAGTGCCGTTAGTGCACCTCAAGCGGTGCACTGTAGACATTATTTAAGGTTCTTTGCAGCTTCCCTTCACCCCCAGTTGCAACTCCTTCCGTTCATTTTACTATACCTCCATTCATATTCGCTCTCTTCCATCTTACTTTCACCCTCTCCTAATCAACAATTGGTTCGTCGTGCAACTGCGAGGTTTTCCTACTGTTACACCTTTCAATCTTTTTATTGTCAATTTCCCATGCAACGCCGAATGACCTCATATGTCTTAGCGCTTGGCCTTCGGCCTACATTTTATATTCTAACATAATCTTGCTTGGTAAAGTATTCCAACGGATAACAGTAAGTAGGAACTTACTTAAGCGTCTTTAATCATTTTCGTGGGGGACACAGGACTGAACCGAGCCCCAAACCAGCAATCCAGAAATTACTTATTTCCATATAGTTCAAGTGAGAGAGAAGAGATGAGTTGGACAGGCGTTCTGGGGATATAGGGAGAAAAATGAACACATGCGATCACCTCGATGAATCACCGGTATAAGATCTAGCCCGTAAAGATCGAGTGAGACTACCGGTTTGCAAAGAGAATTTCTATATATTTGGAAGAGAAAAACGGTTTATTCAGGCTAATCTATTCAAAAAATAGTTCTCACCGAACAGGTCAAATTGATCGAGATGCACTAATGGCAAGGTTATTCACCAGACTCAGTTTTTGCTAAAATCAGTCTTTGACTCGATGACTTGGTAGTAATGTTTCAAAATGGGACAAAGTAAGTCAGAATATTTTAAAAGAAAAAAATATTAATATATAATACATAACCAATATTTCTCTGCCTCTTAACCGCCTTGTCAGTTTGCGGTGAGACATTCTCAAAATATTTGTGGAGCCTGTTAGTAAGAAAAGAGAGTTGAAATGATTACGAAGTTGCTTTCATTTTTTTTTTTTTTGTTTGCTTTCATTTTTACAGCTGTCTGGAGGCTATGCATAGCCGAAAAAAAAGAAAGCCATTGGGGACTTTTCCAATGGTTATTATTCACGTGAACTACTGTAACTTTTGTTTTATAACAGAAATTGAAATTTCCATTATAAGGTCCACCCACATGAGGTAGGCTGATCTTGCACGAAAGATGTTCTAAGCAAGTAGTTGACTCTCGGATGTATTCAAGATCAGTCAAATATCATTCACTTATTTTAAAATTAGCGTCTCTTTTAGATTTCGTTCATAGAACTATCTACGTGTTTATAATTCACATACGGTATTTCTTTGAGATAACGTAGTTTTCCCCTGTCAAAACGATTATCTTCGTAATTATACTTATCATTATAATGAACATCATCATTTTTCATGTAGCAGAAGGAGTCAAATAAAACGCTTTATTGTCTTGAGAAGGAAGGCATCATTTTAATGCGGGTGAAACTCCGCCCGAGAATCATTTTAGGCTCGCTAACCCTCACAAACCTTCGAAGGAGGATTACTTTTGCAAAGCTTACTGACCCTCACTCATTTCATGCCACTGTCGTGGTGTCGACTGAATCGTCCTTGTAAACTTGCACGTAAGTCGGGGCGCTGACATCGGCAGATGCCCTGGATTCAGCCACGTTTTCCATGTAGGAGCTGACGCTGCCGTGGATATAAGGGAACAAGAAAGGAAAATAAATTCCTGAGATCAAATTTCAGATGGTGTTGCGTGTTAGTTTGTTCTTCCCGGAGGGCAAATAAAAGTAACCTAGATAGTAATGAATAAATTAATAGTGGCATAATTGTTTTTATGTGATTCTCTCTGGGTGAAATATGAAAGGTATCTTCATAGACAGTGACTGAATAAGATAATAAGCTTTCTTTTACAAAGTTGAAAGATTTTTGTACGTTTTCTGAACACAAGGCGTTTTTGGGTCTTGTGTTTAACCTCATGAGTTTAACCTCTTGTGTTTAACCTCTTGTGTTTAACCACGTCGCCAATGTTGAAGAAATTTATTTGCCCCCCATTCTATCTAAGTGGAAAACATGACAATTATGCCATAAGAAAAAAAATTAATATTAATTTGCATTACAAAAAACAGAATGGAAGACTAATAGCTGTAATTATTAATGATTAACGTAACAGCAAAATGTAAGATTAGCGGGATCTACTTTAGCAGTAACAGTAACAACGGTAATTTTCAATACGAGGATTAATTTTACCACCAATATGTTAACCAGGGCAAATGACCCCTTCATTCGGAAAACAATATTACCACTCAAGATAAACTAAAAAGATTTTTTCTCAGATTTCAAGGGTTCTGAAGTATGACAGATTTTCGGGTCTCTTCAGGGACCGCGCGTCGTCCAGCTCTCCCGTGAACCATTTATTGCCTGGTTTACTTTGGCAAGAGCTCGTGCGTGTGTTCATTTATACCCTCCTTTTACTGTATGTCATCGAACGGCTATTCATGATCTCCTTCCTTCCCATCATAATTGCGACCATATTGGAACGAAAGCTTTCCGCCTGTAGGAACTTCTACGGAATTTCATTGGATGACAAAAAAGAGGAAAAGACACAAAACAAATGTCAATTATTTGATAATAGCGAAGGAAGGAAGGTGCACGGCTTGAATATAGAAGAAGAAGAAGAAGAAGAAGAAACGGAATTTCATTGGATAACAAAAGAGGAAAAGAAACAAAACAAATGACAATTATTTGATAATTGCCAAGGAAGAAAGGTGCGCGGCTGTAATGAGGAAGAAGAAGAAACTTTGATTGCACCAAAAGGTCTGCAGAGTAATGGGATCTGAATATAAACATGAGAAAAGTTAGTCGATAAGGCGTTACGTATTGGCGCATAAAAGAGGAGATTACGTGTTTTAGCAAAAACTGACAAAATATTCGTATGAAGAATGAAAGTAAAGAGAACGCCTAGATCAGGAAATAAAAAAAAGGCCCAGTATCTAACTGAGTTGAGAAACAGTCATCGTAAAAATGAAACGAAAGTTAACTTTTCCCCGAACTGATTAAATATTACTTTTTGAATGATCTCATAGTAAAAACTTTGTCTTGAAGCAGCAAACAGTCATATTATAAAGTTGGGAAATGAAGAGCCGCATTGAGCTTCAGTCTTCTAGAATACGAGAACTGGCCAAAGGAAAAACTGCTTTGGGCAAAGAAGACCACCGACAGGACAAGACGGCTAATTATGCAACACTGACATCTTAAACCCGTGTCTTCTCTAGTCCTTGTTCCCATAGAGGGGTAGTGCCGTCAGTGCACCTCACGCGCGGTATACTGTAGGCATTACTTAAGGTTCTGTGCCGCGCCCCTTCGGCCCCTAACTGCAACCCCTTTCATTCCTTTTACTGTACCTCCGTTCACATTCTCTTCCTTCCATCTTACTCTCCACCCTCTCCTAACAATTGTTTCGCAGTGCAACTGCGAGGTTATCCTCCTATTACACCTTTCAAACCTTTAACTCAATTTTCTTTTCAGCGCTGAGTGACCTCACAGGTCCCAGCGCTTGGCCTTCGGCCTAAGTTGAATATTGTGTGTGTGTGTGTGTGTGTGTGTGCCCTGTTGCTCTCAGTTAGCAGAGAAAATCCACTCGAACCTTCTTTACCTGCCCTGGTTCTTGGCCCATTCTGCCAACAGCGCAGGATCGGCGTTTTTGCCTGGAAATCCTGCGGGGAGTCCTTCGCTCATGGGGTAGCAGATGCAGGTCGACATCACGCCGAAGGGCGGCGTCTTCTGCTCCGCGTCCCGTTTCTCGGCTGCGTGACTTGCGAAGGCCCCTGCGTAGCCTCCTCCTTGGCAGCAGGGTGCCACGGCTGCCAGTGCCAGCATCAGCAGCATTACAGAGAGGTCTGGAACAGAGAAGAAGAAAAAAAAGAAATAGTTATTTTATAATTTTTCGTGTTATTTTCATTCTCATCATAAACAAGACTAAAGATATTCACGCAAGGGTCTCTAATG
>NC_087202.1:117130804-117186977 GCF_015104395.2 Macrobrachium nipponense
AAAAAAATTTTTCATTAATCTTTTCTGGATAGTGAACACCAAGGATAAATTTAACCTGGTATGTATTCATGTATCCCCCTTTGCGGCGTGTTTAGTACAAGCCCGTTCGGAGACGGGAATTTGATATCAAGTCGTAGAAAAATATGTTGGGTAAATGCCTCACCAGGATAACAACACTAGGAACTGATTTTCCGGGAGTCCTTTGTGCCACAAGGTAAGCACGCTTCCAGCCACAGTTTGAAAAGGAATGTTAGGCGATGAACTTCACATAATTTTTCCTGCACTTAACTTCTTATATATTGCAGTCGCAGCTGTAATATTTCACTTTTTTCTTTCTCCTCTCCCAGGACGATGCAGTAACACTTGCTGTTTAACACAAGATTTAATCTCACAGAAATGACATGACAATCGGACTCGCTCACATACTAAACGAAATCGAAATGGAATATTTTTAATACTTCTTCAAAAGATCTCTCTCTCTCTCTCTCTCTCTCTCTCTCTCTCTCTCTCTCTCTCTCTCTCTCTCTTTCCAAGTAATACAGCTATCATGTATAGTATATGAATGGTCACGCATTCAAGAATAACAATGCCGAATCTGAGCATTCAACTCGACCCTCAGCTGCAAAGAAAAAAAAAAAGGCACGATTGTGCTTACTCCAGGAGAAATACCATCCTTGTTTCAGTATCAAACGAAAACAACACCTATGTGAATTCCTTAACAATTAATAATGTTGACTTGGAGATTGGAAAACATTGATCGTTGTTTAGTTTCATTTTAAAAACTGTCGGAAAACCAGACATAAAGTCTTCAACAAAAAAGTAGTATTGCGCCTCACCCATTCCAGAAGTTCATATTTGTTTATTAAAAACAGAAATCTCTCTCTCTCTCTCTCTCTCTCTCTCTCTCTCTCTCTCTCTCTCCATCAGAAATGCTAAAAATGATCATATTTTAATATCTCTCTCCCTCTCTCTCTCTCTCCATCAGAAATGCTAAAAATGATCATATTTTAATATGGTAATAGCGTCTCGTTGTTAGGATTTTCCTATTAGCTGTCTAGAGGTGAGGTGGGGTAGGCTATGGGGACTATGTTTAGACCGATTCCTTTTGACATTAGAAAGACTTTGGACCTTGGCCATTAGTGGGCCTTGAGACCCCTTTTCGATCTGAGTGGGTTATTCAACATGCAATGCGCTCTTTCGGAATTACCACGCTCATCTGTCATCAGATGGATGTTGTTCTCTCTCTCTCTCTCTCTCTCTCTCTCTCTCTCTCTCTCTCAAAATAATGGGGACGAAAAAGAAGGGAAAGGAAAATAAACAAAAACGAAACAACGGACTGTAGCCGCCTCATCATTTACCCCAGGTACCTTTGAGGGTCCATCAGACGTAAGGTCATAGAGAACCCAACGAGGCTTCCACTGGCAAGACAGGAACGTCTCTCTGTCAGCCTTCTGGCTCTGCTGGCGAAGATATGGTGATAATCACGTAAATAATTTGACGGTGGTCTAATCTTTTGGGTATAATTTCTCATTAAGTGGCATAATGAAATGGTAATATTAAGTTTATTGTCAGTTACAGCTATATGGTTTTAGGCTAATACTGTTAGCCTATGCCCTGCCAAATTTGTCAGGTAACAGGTTGCTGTCAATTTTTCCTAAGTCGAGGAGGCCCCGTTTCGTATGGTTGCCATGGCCTTACCATAATCTATAATGTATAGATCATTCAAGAGTATTGTGCTGGTGTTCGTGAGAACTGTACATGCTCACTGCTATCTCAATCTTGAACTTTAACCTAGTCACCATATCACAGTTTACATACTTATCCAGTAGAACCACTTGTTATTCCGCTTTGATTCAAGCACATTTCTCAGGTGCTTTATGACTTTACCTGTAAACAACCTGAAGTGGATTATCTCCATGAGTGGCGTCCATGGATACCGGTTTTGTAATGCTAGGCCTACTTACTCGAAAACAAATCAGCAAAAATAGCCAGTCAGTCAAAGACTATTTAACGCAAAACAATAATAGTTGAGTATGTCCGACGTCAGATAAATTGCACATCTAGTTTTGCTTATATGTATATATACTTTCTGGAAGAGCTGTACATTCCATTTGACTAACCTTCATCTTATGTAGCAGTTAAACCTGATTGCATAAAAAAATAAGAAGACTACTGTCAAAAGAACTTAATGGTGTATAACTGACCTTATTGTTCTGCTGAAGGTGTAGGTTCTTGTATTAGGAATAATACAGATTTTATTTATGATTTGTTATTTCTATCTAACGCCAGTGGCAAATTATTAAACCTATTTGACGATGGGTCAGTTTTGACTCAAGCAAAATAAGCTATATGCAAGGGCATCGGTATGGGGGGCCAGGGGGGCCGGGCCTCCCCTGACAGATGCTTGTCACCACTGCACCTTTCCCCGCCCCCTCCCCCGTTGAAATTCCCTTTGTAGTTAACTTTAACCCTCTGGTGTTCAACAGCAGATATTCTCGCCCTAGCAATCATGCAGCTGATAATTATTTTGATCGAATTTCATTCATTCTTATGGTATTAATATGCTCTATTGATCCATTTACATGCCATTGGAATGTTTTAGCTGAGAAAGTATTTGAAGAATTTTAGTTCATTTACAGTTGTGCTAAATATAGCTATATATATATATATATATAATATATCTATATATATATATATATATATTACATTACATAACATACATACATACTTACATATATAGTATATGTAGCTAAGGACATTATTTTGGTTCTTGTTACCTTTACAACTTATATAGAGCAGAGAAATGAATGGATATGGTTATAGGTTTGTATATGTTTGTTCATTATACTTTAATCCAACTTAACGTTATCAACTTGTGTATGAAGTGATTGAAACTATAGTTATAGTTACAGTGCTATGCGATTTGCTACTTCTACTTCGAGTTCATTTCCAGGGAGAAGAGATGAAGAAGAGGGAATGAATGGTATGATAAGTTAAAACCTTGAGGAGATTTTGGAAGGTCATAATTCGTTTTTGGTGTTGATGATATTCACTATTTTGGAAAAGGAAACCCACAAGATTATTGAGTATAACTTGTTTACTTGTAAGTATTTACACAGTATTTTACTTGAAACTGGAATACTTTCAGGCCCTATCTGTGGCCCTTTCTCAAGAGGCGTGAAGGTGGTCAGAATGGGTCAAGGCCCAGCAGTCTTCTGGAGCTTTTTGTTGAGCTGTCATTTATGTGATCGCTGCTGTCCTGGTTTCCGTTCTCTTGGGAGTTGTTGATCCCTTCCTGTCGTTCTGATATCCTGACCTCATGGTCAATGGGATTTTGTGTAATTGTCTTTGGCACCCGCCCAAAAAAAATATCTTGGCCCCACCAAAGCCACTGGCTATATGTTACAGAAATTTATTAGGATGGAATTAATATTACTTAAACAGGCGCTCAGGAATGACCCACATTTGTGCAAAATTGGTTTCCGTCATGCATTTACTATATACAAAGGCAGTTTTTCCTCTTTGATATCGGTGCCTATTCAGTGTTATAATGGATAAATGAGTTATGAACTTCAGACTGTAAGACCAAGCACTGTTTTCAGCTTTATTTAGGATAGGAAAGGTTGAATTAATTAGGAAAAGGTGAGGGGGGGGGCGGAGTTAGGACGTGAGAGTGAGAAAATGAAGGAAGACAGAAGAAGTTAATTGAGAGGGGCACCCTCTTGCTACGTCTTTTTAGAAGAGAATGGATGGTATGACTGGTTCGGAAAGGAGACATAGTAGGGTACAATGATGATAGTACGTTGATTATTTTTTTTTTAGCGATCATGAGGTGGTGTCAATGATGTGGTGGTTAAGATTGCCATTTTATTTGTCTTACGATGATTATCGTTATCTTAGTTGCCTTGATTTTTCTTCATTATTTGATTTTTCTTTTGAATTATTGCCATTCCATCTTCTATACATTGGGTCTGGTTGGACTCCCTCTGTCTTGTGACCCATCCTCGGCCAAGTTCTAAGGTCTCTCATCCATCGTTTGTTAGTTCTCTGTTTCTGTCCACTGTGTTGCTATCAGTTACTGACATCCTGTCCAACGTTTTATTGGCCAATCTGTGTATTCTGCAATTTATGGTTTCAATTTGTGGCCTTTCGTAGAGTTCTTGCATTGTGTTGAAGTAAGGTGGGGTTTCCTTGAACGCTCTTCTTACATTTTTATTTTGCAGTGCTTGTATTTTTATCACTGGGAATTTGCATGTTGGAGCTAAAATTGCTGTGGGATACACGAGCTGCGGCTTCACCAAGGTTTTGTATAGCATGAGGTAAGTTCTGGTGGAGACAGCCCTGAATCTTTAATTCTTTTGAAAGTGACCTTTGCTTTCCTCAGACAGTTCGTCAGATGTTGTTTTAGGCCTGTCCTAGCAAACGTAACTCCCAGTACTTTTATATTGTTCTGTCATTAACTATTATCTCAGCAAGGTTTAGTGTTGATATAGACATGAGTTGGAACTTTTCCTGGCTTGTGGATAATTTCCAGGTTTTTTTATATTTATTGATTTTTTGTATTTCCCTGGTTGTTCTCATTTCCAGCACGTTTTTACTCCTTTTGTTGGGATAGGTAATTATTTGCGTGTGATCAGCTGCGAAGGTAATCTGATATCAGGCGGGGCAGGGATATCCCTGGTATAGAAGTTGAATAGGATGGGTGCTAATACACTGCCTTGAGGCACTCCACTTGATAGAGGAAACTCTGATCCTGTAACGTTCCCGATCCTGATTCGTGCTTTCCTATTGTCCAGGAAGTTGCATAGGATTCTCTTTATGAGATTGGGTATTGTTGTTTCAATTATTTTGAATTTTACCCCATTGTGCCAAACTTTGTCGAAAGCCTTAGCCATGTCTCTTGAAATTACATTACATCCATGTCCTTAATTTTGTGACATGGCTATGGTTTCGTAGAGCACTGATGTTGCCAATTAGTTCCTTTCCCTTTGGTGAACCCATATTGATTTGTATTGATTAGGTCATTATCCTGGAGGAATCTGACCAGCCAGTCTTTAATTATTGTTTTCACAATTTTCCCTGGGAGTTCCAATAGTGTTATAAGTATAGATTTTTATTTGTCTGGAATCCTTCCCTGGTTTACTCAGGACTGAAGTTCTTACAGGAGTCCTATGGTATATATGTATAGTCTGTTGCACAGCATGGGGTCCTTATCGGTGGATTCTGATTGGCTAACTGGCTCAGTTGTTGATCCCATGTTGGCGGATGCCTCAAGATCAGAGGTGGGTCCTATGCGAACGATGCAGTAGTCTCAGACCGTCGTAAGGGAAGGGCGCCTCTCCCTGCAGGAGTCTGGTTGGTTGGAGCAAGCGGTTGCATGACGTTTTCTATGTTTCAAGGGACGATATGTTAGACTTTCAAATGTCAAAGAATGATGTGAAGAACTAGAAGCTGAGGTGGGCGTGGCAAGGTTACCACCACGAGAAGCCTAGGCTTACGTTCACTCTTATGGCTGTAGTTCCGCACGTAGGCAAATGTTAGGTTGACCTTCAGTGTCCTATGAAACATGGCTTGAAAACCTGTAGCCTTTCACCACCAGAACTTCATCCCAAAGCATACTGGTTCCCGCAAAAAAAAAAAATTCACTAAGTCCGTTCCTCTATGGATGAGTCATAGATAACTCTACTGAATGCAAACACATTTTGGCATTCTGTGTTACGTTGTCGTTAAGATTGCTAGGCTTGAGGAGTTTCTCCCTCGTCTTCTTATTAGAAAACGAGTGTTTTAGCATAATTAAACATCGTAGAAAACGGGAGAAGACATAAGGGAAGGCGGTAATGAAGATAAATATATCTTGAACGTAATAGCCACCTGACATTGACTTAGTACCCGACAGAATCCTCGACTTTGAGAGCTGAGAATATTATTTTTCTTGTAAATATGAATTGATAAGGATAATCTAACCGCATTTTCAGAGGTATTCATATATAACACTGACAATTCTTTTCAATACGGGTTTGACCGGCATAGCTTCTAACATTTTAAGGGTCTTACGTAGCTAGTTTCCCCGGCATTTTTCAGCATTTTGACGTCAAGTTTGATATCTAAATATCAATGATGGTGTCCAAATTGAAGTCTTCTCATGATTATAGGAGGGCGGTGATGGTTCGGACACTTTTTTTTTATTTCTATCTAGAAGTAAGAGTTTAAGGAGCAGAGATGTCGTTGACATGTCAATGTGTATCCTCATCATCCTATATTTACGAGTGAATTTGATAAGTCGTATACTTTACTATACTTGAAGCTATTTGCCTTCAAATAAAAATTTCCAAAATGTCCGAATCATCCCCACCCATGATGATGATTCGGACAAGAGCATGGGATGATTAGGACAGTTATTATAATTGATATTTACCTTCAAGTCGATGATAAATGAAACAAATACCATACGAAATGTTTAACTGAAATACTCAAAATCAACTTAAAAGATTATTCTCACAGAAAATGTAACTGAAATCCACGATGTTTGCTGAGAATAGATATTAAAGTTGGCTTAAAGAATATTGTATCCTTCAAAACAAAAGTTAAATGAAATATCCTCGCCAGCCAATGATTAAATAACCGAAGTATGTTTGTAATACCCCTGTTTTCTTTTAGTACTATGCTGAACTGAGATTGGAAGCATCCCAATTACTGCCTCTTTACCAACAGTTGCTTTATCCTCAATTTATGGAAATGTAAAACTATTAGTAGCAAATTTCTTTGCTTTTCTTAAATAAGAAATCTGAAATTCATCATATGCGTCTAAATTGCTGGTTAATTTACCTACATAATAGACTTTGCTACATTTTACTGGATCTATTCCAACGAGAACAAAGTCTCACTACTCTGGGAATTTATCAATGAAACCAACTTCTGTGTCTCTGATCTCCGTCAAGAGATCTTCAAAACGATGATGAAGGTCTTCATCACTGGTTTGGTCCTGTGTGTTTAATTTTTGGTATCTTTTCTTGCTTTTTTATGTTCTTAAGGTATCATTTCCAAACTTTATTTCCTGCTTTCTGCTTTTAGCTGTCTCCTTCCTCTCTCCAGCTTTTGGAAATGGTCGAATATTCTCAGGAGAAAACTGCTGTTGTGATGATGGTGCAGGTTGTTGTGCTTGTAGGTGGTGAAAACGCTCCTGGTCAACCCTGTTTCTATCTTTCTTCACATAATCATGTTCTACCTGAACCACACTTTTCTCGAAACTCCTAAAGTGTATTTCTATAGCAGCAGCAGCAGCATCCCTTGCCCTATTGGTTTTCTTCTTATACTCTCATCCCATGAAAGGCTTTAAGGAACTAGAATCAATCTGAATCAAAGGATCGGCAATTTTTTTTTTTTTTTTTTTTTTTTTTTTTTTTTTTTGTAATGAGGGGTCCTATGATGGGTTTATGAAGTGTTTTTTAAGGTAATAAGGGGGCTAATGAATGGATACATAAAATATAATGTAAATATTGCTAGTGAAAATCTTTTTGTTTCTTAGTTTTGTTGAATTCATAATTAGTAAAGCATTCACTACGAGGGATGATTAGTACGAAGCAGATTCCCAAACAAAACTGGTGTTAACTAAGTAACATCTGAAGCACTTGAGGGATTTATTCCAGTCCACATAAGATTAAGACGACCATGCAGTACCAGACATAATGTGCCACCAATACCACCTAGAATATGCAGTTTCAATCCATACCGTGTATGGAAGGTTTTCATCTCAGAATATGGCCTGGGAGTGTTTTACTCTGGGAAACAATCTCCTTACGAAGATGATTCTTACCACAGATAATAATTGTAAAAAAAAAAAAACTGACATAATTTATAAGAACTATATTAATTCACGTTCCAACAGTATTTAAAGGTCTGTACTAGGAAAAGTATGCAGCCAGAAGCAGGGGTTTTCCTATTAGACTACACATCTGATGTGAGCCCATATATAGGCTACCTAAACAGGAAAGTGTAATTAACAAACATGGGGTAAAAAATCGAGCCTTCAGTAAGACCAATGATGAACTGGGTCCAGCATCAGATACGCTTAAAACCAGGTTCCCCTTTAAGATGTAGCGTAGAGCTCAAAGTTCTAGCTGAGAGCACAAAGTTACAGAATAGCTATTGAAAGATCAAATTTCTCCAAGAGGAGGAAGATTCAAAGCAGGTGTGGGTGAAAACAAATAGCATTTCATCACATGTCCAGAAACTTTCTTTTTGGCATAAAATCAGATCAAGCTTGCTAAAAAAAAACTCAATGACTGGACATATTCATTTGCAAATCCCTCTCCTCTACTGCCTTCTGAAAGCATGGACAAAACACTCGTAATACATACAACAATGCTCGTTGAATCTTTGTGTAGAGACCTGAAGTTACAAATAAGCAGGGTATTGATAGCACTCATATTATACTCAAATGTAGATTGGTGTTTATACACCTAATTTCTAACCAGAAGAAAGACCACATGCCTGGCTCGTTATGGCACTCTACTCTAAACTGCCAAGTCCACAAGAGGAAAAGATAGTTCAAGGGCCAGGAACTTTAGTTATGAAATGTCTGTGAAGGGTTGTGGAACATTAAACATTAATCTCTTCACTCTCGAGCCAGGCTCTTGTTTTACTTGGAAAATTAATTTTGCTTTGTATACTATGAGATGGATTAACACTTCTGTTTGACAATCTGTTAAATTGTCCAGTTTGGCTTCCATGCTCATTTTAGCCTATTGTACATCAACTTTATCTGTTCCTGACTCAGAAAATGTCTGTCGTACATTGGCAAGGTTCTTGTTTTACTTGCTTTTTTGTGTATCCTGTGAAATTGGTTAGCTCTTTCATTTAACAGTGTTTTTTAACTTTTATTTGGTGTTCTGCTCTTTTGCAGACTTCGTCACAGTGATATGGATGGCTATTGCTGTGGCTTGAGTGGAGTTTCTTGTAAGTTAGGCTAAGCATGCAATTAACTTTCAGTGCTTTCTTTTGTCTTGTAGATACTGAAGCCATTATGTGTTCATAAGGATGAACATCCATTTATACTGTAGGAATAAAAAAGTATAGCTTCGATTTTCTCAGAATAGCAGGTTTTCCTGTTTTGTTTGCTTGCAATTTTTTTTAGCAGTGGTTTGAAATTTGGCTTCAACCACAATCGAAGACTAGGGATTTCAGAAGTTGCGACCTTTCTGCTATTCAGGGACGTGCTTGAGTACATAGTGTCCCTTATCCATTTGGCTAATTTATGTTGATTTCTTTGAATCCATTTATGGTTGGCAGATTAAATTTTCCATTTTCTGTATTCTCTTGATAATGTACTGCTTAGAACATGGAAGGCGTGTCTTTTGCCCTTGAGGTCTGTGAACTTTCACAACAGAGGAAAAATACAAAACTATTTTGCCATTCGCAGTACAGAAAATACTAATGTACTCCTGATAATTGCATAACATAAAGATTAATATGATAAAGATAATATTTTAACTGATAAAAATCATATGTGAAGTGATAAAAATCATATATTATCTGATATATTAACTGATTTATTAATTGATATAGTAGTACCCCTGTAAGCATTTCATGAACACCTTTGTCGATGAATTGTAGATTCGTCGGCTAAGCACCATGAACCACTCCGAAACAACTCTGTATGAGCCATTATTAAGGGTCTGTGATCCCTGTAGGTGTATCCTAACACCCTCACTGCTAAACTGTAGACTTGCCTTCTTCTGATGAAGGAATCATAACCGCCACCTCGTTGCCGACTTGAAATATTTTGCGACTCCCATGCAAGTGTGTCCTGCACCCGCCTTGTAGAAGTGTTGTAGACTCCTGATTTGTCCCAGAATTTTATCCTGAGACAACCCATCGACGATATCTCGTCCCTGCATTGGCGACCTGTGACCTCATCACCTGTGTGAAGACCCAACATCTGGCGCAGTAGATCCTAAGTTGTTTTCGTCATCACCATTCGTGTGAGCTTGGGAATTCTCTAAAGTCATCGTGTGTCCATGATTCGTCATTAATAGGTCTTAGCTGACCCCATCAACAAGTCTACATGATCTTAAAAAAAATAGTCTTGCTTTAACACATGAATCTGTCATGAACTAACATGCCCAACCTCATAGTCGGCTACTAAAGACTGAAATTCCTCACTAAAATAAACATGGTCTTTATCTACTGACCCCTTTTAAAATTACTGGGAGATTCTTATCACTAACTGACCACTCATTATTAATCCCGTATCTGACAAGTGTACTACCAAAACCTCCATAATGTTTATACAGCAAAATCCCTGTAGTGTCTATACAGCTAACCTCCATCAAATATAATGTTGACTATCCCTTCTATCTTACATATCTCAAGATAAATTCTACCTCCTCTCTATAATAGAAATGTTATATAAAGGTATCATAAAAACAGCTTAATCCCGATTAAAAGTCCCTTGTAAAAAAAAATAATTAAACTCTCTCCCCATTACAAATATAGTTTGTATCGCCCACACAAATTGCTGCTGCAACATATCAGTATCATTCCCCAAATGACCCCTTAAAATTCTTCACCATGGAATGTCATCATCAACATTCCCGAAAGCAGTGCAAACCTTTGAGTAATCAACTCGAAGAGAAAATATCAACAACTGGTCTCATCCGAGACACCGCAGCATTGTCAGCAACAAGCAACCTGTTTATTCAACATGTCATGTCCTCAAATTGCACCATTGACTTGTCTGGTCAGAATCGTAACTCGGAAATCACCATTCCTCGAAATGGCCCCAAAATCATCCATTTAATCCTAGCAGGGAATCCTCAATAAATCTTCACTGATACTACAGAACCGCATTAAACCTCAAAATTATCCTCAGGACATCCTCATTGTTACCACAAGGGTACCCAAAATTGTCCTAAAAAAATCCTCATTGTTACCACGCGCGTATCCAAAATTGTCTACCTCTATTATATAACTATCATTTTAAAATATACCACCACAGGCTAGATCCAAAGCCATTTAAACACAGCCAAATATACCTCAAAGTAAACCATTTGTGATACCGCCACATGTATATAACGCCCAAGAAATCGCCTCGTCGGAATATAAACCAGAGAAAACCACAATCCATAAATTATCCACAACATACTACATACCGCCAAATATAACCACTGGTGAATATAACCTCATAGAATATACCACCTTATCAAGGGAACCGTAAAACCGCAATACTTCACTTCAGTACCACCCCCAAGAGCCATAATACCACAAAGGACCACAGTCACCACCACATTGGCTCATAAAATCACAGATCACCACCAAAAATCATAGCCACCAACAATTCATCACCAAAATAACCACCAAAATCGTCCCCAATAAATCAACACCACCAGGAATTACCAAATCACCAAAAATCATCACCAGGTATCATCACCACCAGGTATCACCACCAAAAGTCATCACCAGAAAAATTCCTTATAATATTTTTGAACTCCACGGTATTTTCCCACATTTTTCACCCCATTTTCCATTATTAAAGTAATTACCTCTGGTTTTTTTTCGCCAAATCGCTGCAGTTTGCACGTAAGAAAATAGTAAAAGAATGAAAGAAAAAAAATGTTACATAAGATTAATTATTCACATTTCGTCATCTATTTGCAAAACCTAAAAAAAATGCAACTGCGCAGTGTCACCTTTTTATAATTTTCCCGTCTTCTTCACCTTTGATATATGTGTCAATTTCGACTGACCTGTCTTTTCATCTAAGACTACAAATCTGTTTCCTTTCTTTTCTTCAATAACTCTAAAAGTTCCCTCAAACTTTGGACCTAATTTGTAATTTAGTTCATTTCTCACATTGATTTTTATGAATACATTATCTCTAAAAGCAATTTTAACATCTAATGATTTCTCGTTGCTTCTTTTCACCATTTCTCGGGTCATAGCTTCGAGATTACAGCTGAGACAAGCATGTTTCTCCTTTGCTGTGGAAATTAATGCTTCAACTGTATCTTCGCCATGATGAGGAATAGTTAGCAAATCAAATGTGCCTCGTGCTTGGCAACCAAACAATGCTTCGAATGGAAACATTTTAATGGAATCACTGACCACAGTATTTATGTTATGTCTAACTATATCTATATCTATCCCAGTTTCTATCGTTTCCCAATATAGTCTTCGTGAGATCCTAGAGCACTTTCCTGTTTCTCGTTCACATATCTCATTAGCTTCAGGTCTGTATGAAATAATTGTTACTTTCTGTATCCCCATGACTTCTGCTAAACACTCTAAGGTCCTTTTACAAACTATCTACCATTGTCAGTCAACAGAACCTCGGATGAGCCCATATCTGCAGATGACCCCATTGAAAAATGCTACAGCTACTTCTTCAGCCGTTTTATGCTTAAGTGGAAAAATTTCTACTGTCCTCGTTAGTTCATCTATTATGAATAACATATACCTATTTGTGTATCTTGACTCACAAAAATTTCCTAAGATATCCATATGTATTCTCTGAAAAGGTCTACTTGGTATCGGATATGACCCTAATTTGCAAGAAGTTACCCTTGTGGGTTTGCAAGCATTGCACACTGTAAACTTTTTCACAATTTTGCACATCTTTCTACATATTTTTCCAAATATACTTATTACGCATCTCATTATACGTTTTTTCTGTCCCCAAATGTGGACTACCAAAACTACTGGAAGTAGGACTTTCGTAATTACAATCTGAGTCGTGTCTCCTATACTTTCACTAGTCCTTAATTTATATTTAATTTTCCTGACCAACAGATTACCTTCTAATTCTTAACCTGAAAAAGGTAAATTATAACCTTTCCTGACTGATTCCCCTTTAGTAACACCGGACATGACAACGTTAAAGGCGAACGTGGCCGCTCGCGTCTGTCTTCGTCGCCACAACAAGCATATTTTTTTTTGTCGTTCGGGTCCAGTACGACACGGTGAAAAGCTTTTAAGATATCAGGCACTAAGGCACATGAATTAGTTCTAAATTCAAGCAAAAGATCATACAACAATTGTACCAGATTTGGTCCGGGATATAAACAGTTATTCAGAGAGCATTTCCCCTTTTGTTTTGAAGAAGCGTTAAATATGATATGTAAGGGTATTGTTAGGCTTTCCTTCTTTACACCAAAGTGCAGCATATAATATCCTTCAATTTTGGGACCTTTAATTTCTTCTATGAACCCAGCTTCCATATACGTCTGAAGGACGTTTTCGTAATCATTACGGTAACTAGGGTAATTTTGGAACTGCCTTTCCAACGCGTTTAACAGTGCAAGAGCATAACAGTAGTTATCCTGGAGGCTTCCGAACCCGCGAAACGGTAGACTTACTTGATAACCCTGCTCGGGTTTTACAATGCTGGTTTGGACCTTTTGCACGGCAGCTTTCTCATTAGTAGTACAGTATACTATACTGTTCGTGCAGAGCAATGTCAAAGGTGTCCAATCTCCGCCAGATGTCAAACCGTCCAGCACCCATTGTGGTACTCTACCATGGGGAGTCACACCAATATGAGTAACGAACACACTGGCACCATCAATTTTGTCCATCCCTAAGACAAATAAGTAAAAAAAAAAATCGGCTCCAATCAATATCTTTACGTTTTTCATATGATCTCCTCGTATGTCCTCGTTGGCCATGTTACAACCCTTATTCAGTAAATGTTTCTTTACATTATTCAAACCAACATTATGAATGGGCATGTTTACGTCATCTTCTTCTTCTTCTTCCCAGCTTGTTCCCATTTTTATAAGGGGTCGCCGTTTCGGATGAGCCTTTTCCATCTATTTCTATCCTGCGCTTCTGCCTCATCAATTCCCTTCTCATGTAAGTCTCCTCTCACACAGTCCTTCCACCTCTTTCTTGGTCTCCCTCTTCTTCTTCTTCCTTGCACCTCCACCCCCATAGTATGTCTCCCAGCGTGGTCCTCATCTCTCCTCAACAGGTGTCCATACCATCTCAGCCTCCCCTCCTGCACTTTCTTTGATACTTCCACCACCTTAGTCGACCCCCTTATGTAGTCATTTCTGATCCTATCCCCTCTTGTCACCCCAGACATCCACCTAAGCATTCTCATTTCTGCCACATCCATCTTCTTCTGCTCTGTTTTTCTCATGCTTACTGTTTCCGTACCATACAGCATTGCTGTTCTTACCACCGTCTTTTGAAATTTTCCTTTTAACCTAAGCAGCACTCTTTTGTCACAAAGAACTCCAGAGGCCGCTGTCCAGTTGTTCCAGCCTGCCTGTACCCGATGTTTTACTTCTTCTTCCATACTTCCTCCAGCGTTAACAAAAGATCCCAAATACTTAAACTTATCAACTCTCCTTATTTGCTCTCCACCCATTGGACATCGCCTTTCCCTTTAAAAATTGGGATCAATATACTCCCACGCCACTCATTTGGTATCTTTTCCTGTTCAAGGATCTTTATCATAAGATTGTACTGTATATCAACTCCTTCATCTCCTAATGCTTTCCATGCTTCCGCTGGAATCATGTCTGGTCCGGTTGCCTTCCCATTCTTCATCTTCTTCAGTGCATTTAGTACCTCTTGCCTAGAAAACCTCATTACCATGCCAATGTTCATTTGCCCATCCTCTCTTATTAGTCTATTATTTTCTTCATTTAACAACTGTTCGAAATATTCTTTCCATCTCTTCACAATGTCTTCCTCCTTTCTAAGTACTACACCATCTTGATCCTTTATTTGTTTGATATGTGTAATATCTTTGGTGCTCTTATTTCTAGCCTTTGATAGCTTGATCACCTTCTTTAATCCTTCCTTTGTCCCCAGCTCATTATACACATCATCATACGACTTTGCTTTAGCTTGGGCTACCACCTTTTTCACCACCTTGTTTTTCTCTCTGAACCTATCTCTGTCTTCCACTGACTGTGACTCTTCCCATCTTTTCTTTGCCTCCTTCTTATCTTTTAGTTCTTTCTCAATGTCTTCATCCCACCACCAACTCTCCTTTTCTTCCCATATGATACCAGATGTCTCTCCTAGCAGCTCCTTTCCATGCCTATTTATTACTGCTGCATTTCGTGCCCACCATTCTTGAACATCTTCAATCCCTATATCAATATCCTCCAAAACCCTCCTCTTAAACTCTCTCTTCTTATCCCCTTCCTTCTCTAATTTGTACCATTTAATTTTCCTTATCCCTCTAGCTTTGGTTTTTCTTTCCCTTTTTAACTTCAAATCCATACATAGCAGTCTGTGTTGGGGGGCTACATGGTCGCCTGGAATAACTTTGCAGTTCTTGACCTCCACCAGATTTATCCTTTTATACAAGAAGTAGTCTATCTGGGAGAATCTTCCCCCACTCCTATATGTTATTAGGTGTTCCCTTTTCTTCTTAAAGAATGTGTTTACTATTGCCATGTCGAATGACACAGCAAAGTCCACTACACTCTCTCCTTCTAGGTTTCTCTCCCCAATTCCATGGCCCCCATGCACCCGCCCAATCGCCTCATTTTCACTTCCGACATATCCATTCAAATCTGCCCCACCTATCACCCTCTCATGCTCTTCCAGTTCTTGCATTATTCCATCCATGTCTCTCCAGAAATTTCCCTTCTCTTCTTCTGTGCAACCAACTTGTGGTGCATATGCGCTTATAATATTCAGAATCTCTCCTCCATAACATATCTTCAATCTGATGATACGGTCATTCTTTCTATGCACTTCTATTACCGAGTTCTTCAGTTCACTAGACAGTACTATGCCAACTCCATTTCTACCTTGTTTATTTGCTCCACTGTAATATAGCTTATATCCATCTCCCAACTCTTTAGCTTTATTTCCTTTCCACCGCGTTTCTTGCACACACATAACATCTATTTTCTTTTCTCTCATCAAGTCAGCCAATTCTCTACCTCTCCCAGTCATAGACCCAACATTTAGCTAACATACTCTAAACCCAATGTGAGCTCGCTTCTTTAGCTGCACCCGCTCCTGATGCAGTAGCCCTCGCCTTACCACAGAGTTAGGGCGATGTCTCTGTGCGTCGTGTACGGAGTACGCCCTAGCCTTACCTCTTTCCATATTTCGGCTCATTCCATTTTTTTGGTTTTGGCACAGATTTTTACAGCCGGATGCCCTTCCTGACACCAACCCTCCCTATTTATCTGGGCTTGGGACCAGCACCCATAAGGACTTCTTTGCCCCCCCAGGTGGCTAGGTTGGGCATGTTTACGTCATCATGAATAATTAATTTAGTGCGTATTATTCTATTACCCATGCGAATTCTACAAGTTACAACATCGAATTCTCATTGCACTGTCTGGGTACCAAATGGGGTAAGACTTAATGAAATGCGTTTAACAATTGGTAAATTTAACATTTTAGCTAACCAGCTGGAGTTGAAACTTCTCTGACTACCTGCATCGAGAAACAAGCGAGTGGGGAATGGTTACGCGCATTGATATAACACTACGGTAGCTGTTGGTAACAGTGTGGCTGGTACCTTGGTAGATGGTTCATTCTTTACAGCTTTCGCATCTACGATCGGCTTTTCATTATGTTCTTTAGATAGATTAGCTTGCGCTACTTTACGATTGGGGATCTGATCCTGAACTGGATGAGAGGATGACTTGGGTGTCGACTGAACACTATTACTGGGTGCGGTGGGGTTGTTTCACCTGGCTTTACGTGTATTTGTGTCGCAAATCAGACTGTGATGGTCCATCACACAACTTACATTTCCTTTTACTGTTGCAATTGACACTATTATGACCCATGGCATAATAGATAGTTTATAAGCAATTGATCCTACAGTACTAATAATTGGCCGCCGCGGGTTGTTTTCCTTATGAGTTTTAACTAGCCCATATAAATAAGGTAATGAGGGACACTTTACAGTTAATTTACACAACAATTTTTTATCTATAAGAATTTGTTTCATAGTAATATTAAAGTTCTCATTACTTGGTCCAACACCATAACGATTATCGAAATGTAGCTAGTTTGTTTTTTCGACAATAGGTGACTATGGTATAGTGTTCCAGGCCCCGTAAATTGCAGACAATATTTTTTTTAATTGAATCTCGAGAATAAGTCAGTCACGTATCTGATAAGCTACTTAGGTGGCAGAACTTGACATGGGGTACGGAGAGCCATTCATCAGCCACTCATTACAGAATACTACTACTACATATTCTAAACTTGATATTATTTACCAAACTGTTAGAAACAATATTGATGCATGTGTAGTAAATATTTAATTCATTAAAATGAGTGACAGTTTAAGTCATTATCATAGCGGTTTCCACAGTACTTGATTCATGGAAGAGTCGTCTGT
The DNA here is from genome assembly GCF_015104395.2 of Macrobrachium nipponense. Taxonomy (NCBI): domain Eukaryota; kingdom Metazoa; phylum Arthropoda; class Malacostraca; order Decapoda; family Palaemonidae; genus Macrobrachium; species Macrobrachium nipponense. The sequence goes on from NC_087202.1 coordinate 117,148,134, forward strand.
CTTAAAAGTATTTCAATCACCATGTACCTACGTGGCTGGTATACAAAGTTTCATAATTACTATCTTGAAAGAATTATTGCTCTCTTTGGTGTATTTCCTCCAGTGTGTTTAAAGGACACTAAAGGTCATCTATTTGAGGACAAAGTTGATTGCAATGAAGTCACTAGAGAAAATCATGCTTAAACTGTAAATTTCGTGAACAAATGTTAAACTTCATCTTTATTCATATTGTGAGGTTTAGAGGAGAGACAGATAGTCGGGTATTGATAATTTATTTACAGGTGAGCTCGGGTTATAAACAGGTGTGCGGATGGATCTGTAGTGCGCGACCGACACTGACACAAAAATGACACGATCCGACCCGGATTTGTGTTTCTTGACATGCTAATTTACATGAATATTATTTTCTATACTGAGTCAACAGATATGAGTGATATGTCAGCAGCAAGGCCGCAAAGTGCTTAATATGAGGTACAACGCGGACAAGAAAACTGCATCTGTACATTTAGGCAAAAAGCGTTGTCCTTACAAATAGTCGATCTCGAGGAGGGCTGAGCTGATTTCAACTCGGGAAAGGGCATCGGCCACAGGGTTTCTCCTGCCGGGGACGTAGTGGATGGTGCAGCCGAACTCCGCTATGGTTGTGAGGTGTCACTGTTGTCTGGCAGAAAAGGCATCTCCTACTTTGGTAAAGGCGTGTATCACTGGTTGGTGGTCAGTTCTGATGGCAAAAGGGTTCTCTTCCAGCATGTAGCAGAAATGCCGAATGTCCTGATAGACCGCTAGTAATTCCAGGTCAAAAGTGTTGTATCGGGTCTCGGCGGGCTGCAACTTCCTGCTGCTCCAGGACTGTTCGACAGGCGACGTTGCTAGCGTTGGTGGCGAGCTGTAGGGGCGCTGCGGGTTCTCAGTGAGCCAATGTGACCGCCCAGGATAGAGATGTCTTCATCTGCAGGAAGGCTTGTTGCTGCGCTGTCTCCCATACCAGCTTCTTCGGTTTCCACTTCAGAACCTCCATCATGGGGGACATGGTACAGGTGGTGTCTGGTATGAATTGGCCGTAATAATTTACCATCCGGATGAACTCCTGCAGTGCCTTGATTGACTTTGGTGTCAGGAATTTCTCTACGGCGACCACCTTTGATGTCATGGGACGGATGCCTTCTGTGGAGATCTTGTGCCCCAGGAAGTCCACCTTCTCGGAGACAAAAGTACACTTGTCAAAATAGATGACTAATCCATTCTCCTGAAGGCACTGCAAAACAGTTCGGATGTGTCACAGATGTTCTTGCGGTGACCTGGAAAAAAATGAGGATGTCGTCCACATAGCAAATGCAGAAGGGCAGGTCTCCTAGTCTGCTGTCCATCAGTCGCTGGAAGGTGGCTTCGGCGTTCCTCAGGCCAAAGATTGAGTAGGCAAAGAAGTAGGACCTGAATGGCGAGATAATGGCTGTCTCAGGGGCATCTTCGGGGTTGACTGGTACCTGAAAAAAATTACTTGAGAAGGTCCATTTTAGTAAATAATGTTTCCCCATGAAGGGCCCCCATCAGGTCCTGCATGTTCGGCAGGGGGTAATGATCTGGAGTAGTTACTAAATTCAGCCGATGGCAGTCCCCACAAGGTCTCCAGGTCCCGTCCGCCTTCTTGATCATGTGGAGGGGTGACGCCCATGGGCTGGAGGCCTTCCTACAGATGACCATCTGTTTCATCTCTGCAAAGGCCCTTTTGGCTTCTTGGAGACAGTTCGGCAGTAGCCTGTGAAACTTTGCATGTGTGGGCAGGCCAGTGGTCATGATGTGATGGTATATGCTGTGCTTGGCCAGGGTCCCGGCCACCTGATGATTCCAGCTTGAATACATTGGGGAACTCCTGAGAAGGGCGCTGTATTTGTGGGGTGCTACAGAGCAGATGGTTGGAATTCTTGGTCCTCTGGCGAGGGGAAAAGACTGGCAGGTCCCTGTGTCGAGGAGGCGTTTGCAGCCCACGTCAACCAGGAGCCCTTTTGTGCCAGGAAGTCTGCGCCGAGGAGGGGATCCTTGACGTCGGCAGTAACAAAAGGCCACATGTAGGTCCAACCTAGCATGGATATCCTGTGAGATCTCGTGCTGAAGGAGAGGATGTGGGTCCCGTTCGCGGCCATTAGGGCAGTGGTGTCATTGGGGGCGCGGTTGCAATCATCCTCCAAAGGTGGGAACGCAGACTGCATAGCTCCGGTGTCTACTAACATAGAAACCTACAGGTTGTGGCCTCTGAAAGAGCGCGGCCATGGCTGCTGATGGGGGTGGGTGCCTTCCCCATTTTTTACTGATTGTATGAGCATGTTTTTTCAAAACATTTGGCGTATTTGCCGAATTTTGTGTGGTAGAAACACCATGCTGGGTTTCCACCTCGCTGCTGTGTTGGGGATCCTTTTTGTATGGCGTTGATTTCTGCCGATTCTGCTCAGCTGCGTCGTCCTCCATCAGGCAGTTGGTCAAAGGTGTCGATTAAGTGGAAAAGGTGGCCGCCAGGGAGGCCTCGGTCAGTCTGCAAGGCTTCACAACCAATTCCTCATCGGATAGGGCGTGCATCTTCTTTATTTGCTTCCTTACCTCTGGTTCCAATTGAAGGAGGAATATCTCCCGCTTTAGGCTGATTTCCTTGTGTTGCCCGTTGCCATCCCACTCCAGCAAGAGGATGAGGTTTATCAGTCCATTCCGGGAAACCTGTGGGTCTTTATCTCATATGGGGTTTGCTACCAGGTCGAGGATTCAGGCGGCTCTGTCGATGGTGGGAAGGGAAAAGGTGTCAATCATCTTTGCCTTTAGATGAATGTAGTGTATTGTGTCTGACTGCATGATCATCCATAGGCACATCTGCTCATAGACTTCATCTGGCATGGCCAACACGATGAAGTCAACCTTCAGGACTTCGTCAGAGACACCCGCAATCCGGAACTGGCTTTCCGCACGCAGGAGCCATGCAGCTAGATTCTTGGCGGCAAACGGTGGCAGCTTCACAGAAGGAGATATGTCTGCTCTTTGGGGTGAGGAGGGGGTAGGGAGTATATCAGATCCACCAACAGAATGCTAAAAGTAGAAAATCATTTTCATCATGGTGCCAGCCATAGAGCAGGCTTTGTTCTAAGTAAGGAGAAGTTTTCCAGCATAAAGCTGGCCATTCACGTACGCGACAGGCATCAGCTTTGTCCTGCCGGGATTAGCGCATGTCCAGTTCGCTTGGGTATTGCCCATACATGCAGATGACTTGCTCTACACATATTTTAAGAGGGCAGAGTTAATATGCAGTGGCTGTGTTCCTTTCAGTCCTGTAGTGTCCTGATATAGAGAGTGTTTTTAAATCATGGCACTAATTAAAAGGAAGATAAGTGCAATAATGATAATAGCACTCCAGCAAGACGAATACGAGCATGAAATATGCAAGAAAAATCGTAAAGTATGGGTGAAACCATGGCTAATAAAGAGAGGTTTTACCATATGACTTAATTGAAAGAATTAAAGGGAAAAAACCCGGAAGATTATAGAAAATATTTACGAATGGCTGATGATGTGTGGGGTGTTCCTAATCTTGATTGCTGCTTCAGGTACAGTAATCAGGTAACGGAATCCATTTTTATAATTTGTGAGGACTTCTGAATATACATGCTTTTCAGCTTTTTCATTTTATTTAACCTACCCAAAGGTTTACCTGTGTTTCAGAATGTCTCTCTCTCTCTCTCTCTCTCTCTCTCTCTCTCTCTCTCTCTCTCTCAAGGTCATATGGAATGTATCATTCATAAACGTACTTTACTTCGTATAACAGGAATCTATGTTGACTCTGGAGATGAATGCATTTGAATATCAATAAAAGGTGTGTCCTCTCAAATGTTTTACTAGTGAAATTTACAGTCGTTTAACCCTTAAACGCCTAAGCGGTATTTCAGAAATCATCTCCCGTATGCCGGTGGGGTTCGGGAATGAACGCCGAAGCGGAAAAAAAGTATTTTTCAAAAAATCACAGCATGCTTAGTTTTCAAGATTAAGAGTTCATTTTTGGCTCCTATTTTTGTCAATGCCTGAGGTTTAGTATGCAATCATCACAAATGAAAAAAATATCATTATCATATATAAATATTGGCATATATGACAGCATGAAAAAAATATTTCATATATAATTCTATACAAATCGCGCTGTGAGCAAAATGGTTAAAGCTAATGAGTTAATTTTTTTGTTGTATTGTACACTAAATTGCAATCCTTTTGGTATGTAACACATTGTAAAACGATCAAAGCAACCCAGAGAAAATATTATCACAAAATAATGCATGAATTCGTAATATGCAGACATAAAAAAGATTTTTTTTTTCAAAAATTCACCATAAATCAAAATATTGTATCAGAGACTTCCTGTTTGTTGCCAAATTAAGACAATTGATTGAATATTACTATCCTGTAAGAGTTTCAGCTTACAATTGCAGTTTTTGACCATTTCGGTCGAGTTAAAGTTGACAAAATGTCGATTTTTTTCTATTTATCGTGATTTATATGCAAATATTTCATAAATGATAAAAGCTACAACCATGAGTTATTTTTTGTTGTATTCTACATGAATATGCACAAATTTTCATATATAGAACTCTATTTAACGGCTAATATGAAATGGTGCAAATATTATGACAATGTGACTCAAGCATTTCGTAGATTTGCAGCCGAGATTCCACTTGCGGAGGGAAGGAAAAAGTTTTTTCAAAAATTCACCATAAATCGAAATATTGTGCTAGAGACTTCCAATTTCTTTCAAAATGAAGATAAATGATTTAATACTACTAGACTGTAAGATTTTTAGCTTACAATTGCGTTTTTTTACCATTTCGGTCGAGTCAAAGTTGACCGAATGTCAATTGTTTTCTATTTATCATGATTTATATGCAAATATTTCATAGTATTCTACATGAAATTACTCATATCTTCATATACAGAACTCTATATAACAGCTAATATTAAACGGTGCAAATATTACGACAATGTGACTCAAGCATTTCGGAGAATTGCCGCCGACAAAAATTCACCATAAATCGAAATATTGTGTTAGAGACTTCCAATTTGTTTCAAAATGAAGATAAATGATTAAGTATTACTAGACTGTAAGATTTTTAGCTTACAATTGCGTTTTTTGACCATTTCGGTCGAGTCAAAGTTGACTGAATGTCGATTTTTTTCTTTTTATCGTGATTTATATGCAAATATTTCATAAATGATAAAAGCTACAACCATGAGTTATTTTTTGTTGTATTCTACATGAAGTTGCGCATATCTTCATATAGAGAACTCTATATAAAGGCTAATATGAAAAGGTGCAAATATTACGACAATGTGACTCAAGCATTTCGGAGATTTGCGGCTGAGATACCGCGCGCGGAGGGAAGGAAAAAGTTTTTTTTCAAAAATTCACCATAAATCGAAATATTGTGCCAGAGACTTCCAATTTTTTTCAAAATGAAGATAAATGATTGAATATCACTAAAATGTTAGATTTTTTCCTTACCCAAAAATACCAATATACATATATATATATATATATATATAGATATATTATATATATATATAATAATATATTAATAATGATATATATATATATTATATATAATATATAATATTATAATATTATACAATAATTTATACTAAAGTTGAAGGCGGTTGCTTGAAACCAGATAAGCATCATCGGAGGGTGGAGAGATACCAAAATCCTTTAAAGTTATTTATTTTGCTGACGTTTCAGGACCATGTGTCCCATTTTCGAAGCTAAAAAATTAAAAGAATAACAGAATTAAAATGAGACTCAGATTAAAACATGATAAAAAGTTATTTCTTAACAAAATGCAAATTAGGTACAAGAGAAGGAAACAGTGATTACCAAGTAGTGCTGAAGGCAAAAGCTGAGTGACTGTCAGGGTCCGTTTTGGTGCTAACGGAAACTCAAGAGAGGTACAGAGGAGTTGACGTGGACTGAGTATTTAGTTGGGGAACCAGTTGTTTGATAAAAAGAGATTCGAGTATTGCCAATTGGTGTTCGTTTGGAGCTTTGCCAATGATTTTGAAATCCTTGTAATTTATATTGTATTTGCAATTTTTCCCATGATCTCTAATACAGGAAAATTCGGGGTTTGATAGTTTGACACCCGTACGATAGCTAACGCCACGATGGGAATCTAATCTTACCTTTAACAACCTCTGGGAGGAGCCCACGTACTTCCCCGGGTCACATCTGGGGCAATTAAACAAATATATGACTCTCGAGGTCATCAAAGGAAGCAGACTCTCTTTATATTTAAACAAGGACTTGATGGTCATTAGGTTACATGGGATCAATTTTAAGTTGACTGCCGGTAGGTATTTGCTCACAATAAATCTCAGTTCTTGATAAAAATGGCTATCATAGATTAGGGGGACACTAGCGTACAGATGTAGTTTTGGTACCGTTGGCAGTTCAAACTTTGGGTGGAAGATATTATTTAGAAATTTTCGCAATTGTTTGTAACAGAGTTCTGATGGAAAACAGTTATTTACAAAGTATTGATGGAGAAACGTAATTTCTTCATGAAACGTATTCCACCCGGATGTTAAAGTAAACGCTCTGTGGAAGAGAGTAGACAGGGAATTTAACTTGAAATTAAAAAAGCAGTGGCTATAAAAGTTAGAACCCAGACCAGTAAACGTTCTCTTTCTAAAAGCAGTGGTATTAAAATGTTCGTCAAGTCTAAAAACCAACACATCAAGGAAGGGCAGTTTATTTTCATTTTCATATTCAATTGTGAACTTAATATTTGGATGCATTACATTGGCAAGTTCGAGGAATTCGTCTACCCGATCTTTATTTCTAAATAATAGGAATGTGTCGTCAACACATCTGCTATAAAATAGAGGGTGACAAGCCAGAGGGCAGCCGTCCAGCAACTGCTCCTGCAGGGAGCACATGAAAATATTAGCAAAAGTGGGGCCTAAAGGAGATCCCATGGCCATACCATCGACTTGTACGTATGCTTTTCCATTAAAAATGAAGGCAGTGTCCAGCACCGCCAACTGAAGTAACCTTTTAAAATCCGTGATATTAAAATTATCAAAAAGAACATCTGGGTTTGGAAAAATTCGATTTAAAATAATTTCAATTGGAATATTAGTAAAAAGTACTCGACATCCAGGTTAGTCATAAAAAGGTCCGAGTCTTGTGGTAAAATCCTTTCGTTAAAGTTTTCTGAATTTTTAATGCTATACTCATTAGTAGTTGAAGGAGCTAAAAGCGGGACAAGAAATTTGGCCAATTTATAATTAGGGGTATCATATGAGGTGAGTATGGGTCTCATTGGGATACCTTCCTTGTGAATCTTAGGTAATCCATACATTACTCCGAACGAAGCACCTGTACTGTATAACAATTCGTAAGTGTCGGTACTGATAATATTACGGTCTTTTAGGCTTTTGAGGAAACGGTTTATTCGATCCTCTACTTTAAAAATGGTTGAGTACAGAGGTTCACCTGTTTTTTGGAATTTTGTTTCTTCACCCAAAATGTTTTCTCTATTTTTTATGCATATTCCTGTTTGTTTAGAATTACAGTACCTTTTCCTTTATCCGGTCTGGTTATTATCAACTCATCATGTTTACCCAGTTCTTTGAGGATATTTAGATAGACTGGTGTCCATCGTGTAGTTAGGTTGTTGTAAGTTTTCTGAGCTAACGCCTGCATTTGAGTACGTAGATTCGCCACGTCAGTGTGGAGGCGAAGTTTCATTAACCTGGAAAACAAAGACTCCAACGAACAAAAAAATTGGTTGTAGGAAGGTTTGTAGCAAGGAAGGCCAAAATCTAGACCGAGTGAGAGTAGGAATTCCTCTCTCTTTGATCATTTATAATTAGATAAATTGAATACAGAATTATTGGCATGAAAATTAGGTATACAAATCCCCAATTTACTCAGTTTCCTCTCATGAGTCCGCCGGACAATTGATACATAATCTGCAATACTTTTATTAAACATACGTTTAAAGACAAATCGGTCAATAATAGACAATTTATCCGTAACACTCGTAAAAAGGGCATTCACAAGTCCAGTGAGTTTAACAATATTTTTGTTTTTATAATTAATCTCCATTTCTAAATTTTGTTGTTGCTTCATCATAAAAGGGAGTTTGATACAAAGAAGAAAATCTATACAATTTGAATTTTACAAAATTAGGAATGATATTGTTGAGGCGGCAGTATTGTAGGAATTCGAGGTCAAGTTCGGCTTTCCGCAGAATTCTCGTAGTTTTCTCTAAAGTCCTGGAGGTGGTAGAGAAAACTAAATAAAAAATGAAGGTTTTTCCCTAAAAAAAGTGCTTAATATATATATATATTATATTATATCTATATATCTATATATATTATAATATATATATATATATATATATTATCGATACTATATATATAGATATCATATATAGCTATATATTATATATATATATATATATATATATATATATGACAGAAAACGTTGGCGAAAGCAGGCCACAGCATATGGAAGGACAGGGTGACAAGGATATAGCCGGTCATCAGGTGATAGTACATTTATTGCCGACGCGTTTCGTAACACATAGTTACATCATCAAGGCTAAAAGAGAAACAACACAAATTAAAAATACATGAAACATAACTTTGACTTTATGAGTCTCAATAAATATACAAAAAACATACATAAAATGAAAGCAATTTAAAAAGCACCTGCTAGACTAAAAAGTTGAAGACTGAGTGATTCGGAGAGAAGGGAGACGCAGCGAAGAAAGCCGGTTCAACCCAGATACAACTGTACAGAGGAAGTGTGTGAGTTCAACTTGGGCACTAACTGCTTAATAAACAACGACTCTAATATAAGCAGTTCGTCTAAACGGCTTGTTTGGCCCAAGACAGAGAAATCAGTATAATTGATGGTGGTTTTACAAATTTTTTTTGCATGATTTCTGATATTTGAAAATTCTGGATTGGACACTCTGCAGCCAGTACGATGACTTACACCATTATGTGAATCAGCTCTGACTTTTAGCAATCGTTTAGTCGAACCCACGTAAGTCCCCAAATCACATTTGGGGCAAGTATATTTATATACGACTGACGATTGCAATATTGGGCAGAGTCTGTCTTTAAAATTTGAAAAGTGATCTTATTGTAAGGGGATTTTTTGGAATTAATATAACTTGCAACATATTAAAGTGTTTTTCAATTGCAGACTTGAGATTCCTTCTAAATTTGTCGTCTTGGATGTATGGAATACTGGCATATAGTTTCTTTCGTGGAACAGTGCTTATGGAAGGGGAGTCCGAAAATTTCTTATTTAGAAAATTCTTGCAATGTTTGAAGAAAACATGTGAGGGAAACCAGTTATCGGAAAAATATTTAAACAGGAACAATATTTCTTTATGATACAAATCCCAGGAAGAGGTTAGAGTGTAAGCTCGATGGAGCAAGGTAAAAATTGAATTAAGTTTTAAAATTATAAAAACAAGCACTATAAAAGTTTGAACCCAGACCGGAGAACGTCTTTTTTCTAAAAACGCAAGTGTTAAAACTATCACCACTTCGAAACACTAAAACATCCAAAAATGGTAATCGATCATTTTCCTCTCTCTCTAATGTAAACTTGATATTAGGATGCAATTCATTGATGTATGAGAGAAATTGATCAGCATGGAAAGCTGATTTGAAAAGAACAAAGGTGTCATCGACAAACCTTTTATACACAAGAGGATAAAAACCAAGGGGGCAATTTTCCAACATGTCCTCCTCCAGGGAGCACATGAAAATATTGGAAAACGTGGGACCGAGTGCCATTCCGTCAACCTGTTTATACAGATGATCATTAAAAATAAAGGCAGTGTCCAGCACTGCTAATTGCAACAATTTCTTAAAAAGGCAACGATCATAGTTAAAATAAGTGTCATTAGGTTCAATAAAAATTTTATCTAAAATAACCTCGATTGTTTCTTCTACTGGGACATTTGTAAATAAAGATTCAACATCGTAACTGGTCATATATAAGTCAGAGTCTTGACTTAAAATACATGATTTGAATTCTTCGGAGTTTTTCAAGGTATGTTGATTAGAAGTAAATGGTTCTAGTAAAGGAACTAGGTATTTAGCTAGTTTGTAATTCGGAGCATGAATTGATGACAATATTGGTCTCATTGGGGTTCCTTCTTTATGTGTTTTAGGTAGACCGTAAAGGACTCCAAACGATGTACCTGAACAATATAGATCTTCATAAGTGTCTTTGCTAATGACATTCTTAGTATTAAGTTCTTTTAAAAATCTATTGATTTTGTCTTCAACTTTAATATAGTTCACTTTAAATATATGTTTACATTCAGGTTTACCAATTTTCTGAAACTTGCTTTCGTCCCTCAGAATAGACTCCATTTTATTAATATAATCTTCTTTGTTCAAGATGACAGTGCCCTTACCCTTATCAGATTTAGTAATTATCAAGTTTTCATTTTTGCCAGATTTTTCAGAATATCTAAGTCAGTTTTCTTAAAGAAAGGTGTCCAGTTAGTCGTCAATTTTCTAAATGCCTGTTGAGTAATATCCGATAGTTGTGACTGTAATTTACTAATATCAACATTAAAAGGTTGATTTTTTAACCTGTGAAATAATGATTCTAAAGGCAGAAAAAACCTGTTGTAGTTCGGTTTGTAACAAGGCATGCAGAAGTCCAATCCAAGAGATAACAAGAACTCTTCTCGTTTTGACAGTACATGAGAGGAAAGGTTAAATATTGAACTCACACTATGGTTAAAATGAGGAAGGAGAACACCAAGGCTTTGTAATTTTATACTATGGCATCGTTGAATACTGGTAATATGGTCAGAAATGTTTATGTTAAACAGAATTTGAAAAATAATAAAATCAATAAAAGACAGGGTGCTTCGAACACGTTGAAATAAACAATGTACAGCAGATAAATGTTTAGTTACATAAAAGTTTTTTGTATTGATTTCCATGTTTAATAATTTGTTGGTGGCATCAGCATAGAATTCAGTTTGGTACAGAGAGGCGCGATACAGTTTAAATTTAATAAAATTCGGGATAATCTTGTTAAGCTGGCAGTATTGTAAAAAATCCAGGTCCAACTTGGCTTTCTCGAGTTTTTTCGTAGTAGTCTCCAACGATCTGCATAGGGACAAGACATCTGCGCCATAACGGTTGCGAACTAATTGGTGGAAATGTGTGAATCCTCTGGAACGGACGCGGATTAGGAACAGAAGGACGTAGAACCAATGGTTGAACTCCATGTGAGCCACCGGAAGAAGCCTGAGCAGAGTCACCAGACATAAGACAGAAAACGTTGGCGAAAGCAGGCCACAGCATATGGAAGGACAGGGTGACAAGGAGATAGCCGGTCATCAGGTGATAGTACATTTATTGCCGACAGCAGATAAATGTTTAGTTACATAAAAGTTTTTTGTACTGAACAATATAGATCTTCATAAGTGTCTTTGCTAATGACATTCTTAGTATTAAGTTCTTTTAAGAATGTCATTAGCAAAGACACTTATGAAGATCTATATTGTTCAGGTACATCATTTGGAGTCCTTTACGGTCTACCTAAAACACATAAAGAAGGAACCCCAATGAGACCAATATTGTCATCAATTCATGCTCCGAATTACAAACTAGCTAAATACCTAGTTCCTTTACTAGAACCATTTACTTCTAATCAACATACCTTGAAAAACTCCGAAGAATTCAAATCATATATTTTATGTCAAGACTCTGACTTATATATGACCAGTTACGATGTTGAATCTTTATTTACAAATGTCCCAGTAGAAGAAACAATCGAGGTTATTTTAGATAAAATTTTTATTGAACCTAATGACACTTATTTTAACTATGATCGTTGCCTTTTTAAGAAATTGTTGCAATTAGCAGTGCTGGACACTGCCTTTATTTTTAATGATCATCTGTATAAACAGGTTGACGGAATGGCACTCGGTCCCACGTTTTCCAACATTTTCATGTGCTCCCTGGAGGAGGACATGTTGGAAAATTGCCCCCTTGGTTTTTATCCTCTTGTGTATAAAAGGTTTGTCGATGACACCTTTGTTCTTTTCAAATCAGCTTTCCATGCTGATCAATTTCTCTCATACATCAATGAATTGCATCCTAATATCAAGTTTACATTAGAGAGAGAGGAAAATGATCGATTACCATTTTTGGATGTTTTAGTGTTTCGAAGTGGTGATAGTTTTAACACTTCCGTTTTTAGAAAAAAGACGTTCTCCGGTCTGGGTTAAAACTTTTATAGTGCTTGTTTTTATAATATTAAACTTAATTCAATTTTTACCTTGCTCCATCGAGCTTACACTCTAACCTCTTCCTGGGATTTGTATCATAAAGAAATATTGTTCCTGTTTAAATATTTTTCCGATAACTGGTTTCCCTCACATGTTTTTCTTCAAACATTGCAAGAATTTTCTAAATAAGAAATTTTCGGACTCCCCTTCCATAAGCACTGTTCCACGAAAGAAACTATATGCCAGTATTCCATACATCCAAGACGACAAATTTAGAAGGAATCTCAAGTCTGCAATTGAAAAACACTTTAATATGTTGCAAGTTATATTAATTCCAAAAAATCCCCTTACAATAAGATCACTTTTCAAATTTTAAAGACAGACTCTGCCCAATATTGCAATCGTCAGTCGTATATAAATATACTTGCCCCAGATGTGATTTGGGGACTTACGTGGGTTCGACTAAACGATTGCTAAAAGTCAGAGCTGATTCACATAATGGTGTAAGTCATCGTACTGGCTGCAGAGTGTCCAATCCAGAATTTTCAAATATCAGAAATCATGCAAAAAAAATTTGTAAAACCACCATCAATTATACTGATTTCTCTGTCTTGGGCCAAACAAGCCGTTTAGACGAACTGCTTATATTAGAGTCGTTGTTTATTAAGCAGTTAGTGCCCAAGTTGAACTCACACACTTCCTCTGTACAGTTGTACATCTGGGTTGAACCGGCTTTCTTCGCTGCGTCTCCCTTCTCTCCGAATCACTCAGCCTTCAACTTTTTAGTCTAGCAGGTGCTTTTTAAATTGCTTTCATTTTATGTATGTTTTTTGTATATTTATTGAGACTCATAAAGTCAAAGTTATGTTTCATGTATTTTTAATTTGTGTTGTTTCTCTTTTAGCCTTGATGATGTAACTATGTGTTACGAAACGCGTCGGCAATAAATGTACTATCACCTGATGACCGGCTATCTCCTTGTCACCCTGTCCTTGTATCCATAATATATATATATATATATAATATATATATATATATATATAGATAATATATATATATATATATATATATTAAAGGAACATCTTTTATGTGGTACCTATTTGAGCCTTGATAAAGTAATCTTTAAACCAAATTTTTCAGTCTCGATCGCAAGAGATGGTGGATAACCACCAGCTTTGAAGACACGGGGAATGTGCTGCCTGGTGGTACCGTTCCACATGCAGTTGACACAGCAGGTTGTGCCATGGGGAAATCTCCCACGGTGTCTCCAAGAGAAGAGCCAGGAGCCAGAAGGTCCAGATACCAAACAGCCTGAGGCCATTTGGGTGCCACCAGAATCATCCGAAGGTTACTGGTGACCAGCGCCCTGCTGATCACTTTGCGAATCAGACAGAACAGGAGAAAGGTGCACACTTCGAGGTTGTCCCATGGGTGTTGGTACGCGTCCTCTGCAGCTGACCATGGGTCCAGCACAACGGAGAAGAAAACCGGGAGTTTTCTGTTGTGCCTGGTGGCAAACAGATCCACCACTGGACTACCCCACAGGTCAAAGAGCCTTTCCACCACGTCTAGATGTAGAGACCATTCTGTCCCAATCACCTGATTTTGGCAGCTGAACTTGTCTGCAACTACATTCCTCTTGCCTGGAATGTACCTGACTGATAGCTCTACCAAGTAAGCCGCTGCCCACTTGTGCACCCGCACCGTCAACTGATGCAATGGGAAGGACACTAGGCCCCCCGTTTGTTGACATACGCCACTACCATGGCGTTGTTGCTCATCAACACCACTGTGTCCCATCAACCGATCCCAGAATTCTTGGAGCGCAAGAAACGCTCCCTTGAGTTCCAGGACATTGATGTGAAGGTGCTTGTCGTGTCGATTCCACACACCTGAAACCAGCAACTCCAGGTGTGCACCCCAACCCTTGGTCGATGCATCTGAAAACAGAAGCATCTCCAGAGGGGGAGTGTGCAACTGCACTCCTATTAAGAAGTTCCTGTTGTCCAGCCACCAGGCTAAATCCTCCCTTACTTCCTCCGTGAGAGGAACCAGGAAGGATTGCAGATCCTGCACTTGTGACCAATATTCCTTCAGTTTCCACTGCAGAGACTGCAGGTGAAGACGCCCGTGAGGGACTAGTTTCTCTAACGACGACAGGTGACCGATCATGACCTGCCAAAGCTGAGCTGGCTGTTCCTGTCATGACAGAAACCAACGAGCTGCCTCCCTGAATCTGCTGATCCACGAGTCTGCGGGGAAGACTCATGCTGCTACCGTATCTATCAGCATGCCCAGGTACTTTACCCTCTGCTTGGGCTCAAGATCTGACTTCTCAAAATTTATCATGATCCCTAGGTCACAACAAAAGTCGAGAAGGCAATCTCTGTCCTGTAGCAACTGAGAGCGAAAACTCACCAGGACTAGCCAATTGTCGAGATACCTCAAAAGACGTATCGCGACCAAATTCGCCCAAGCCGACACCAGAGTAAATACTTGCGTGAACACCTGAGGGGCGGTTGAGAGTCCAAAGCAAAGTGCCCTAAATTGGAACGCTGTCCCATTGAGGATAAAGTGAAGGAACTTCCTGGAGGACTGATGGATGGATATTGAAAATATGCATCCTTCACATCCATCGAAAGCATGAAATCATTCTCCCTGATAGAATCGAACACTGAGCGTGCTGTTTCCATAGTGAACACAGTCTGGTGAACGAATCAGTTCAGAGGAGAGAGATCTATCACCGGTCTCTACGCCCCCATAGACTTCTCCACAAGGAAAAGTCAGCTTTAGAACCCAGGTGACAGTTCTCACACGATTTCTACAGCTCCCTTGCTCAGCATCGTCTGCACTTCTTCCTTGAGTGCTACGCCCCTTGCAGAACCAGGAACGTTATGTCTGATGATGGATTGGGTGGGAAGTGAGGGGTGGCCTTGACTTGAAGGGGAGAAGATAGCCCTCCTGAAGGACTTCTACTACCCAGGTCTTGGCTCAATAGTGCTGCCATGTTGCCCAATGGCTCGCCAGGCACCACCCCCACTTTCGGCAGTAGGTGATGGGGAACACCGTCCCCAACATTTCTCCTTCTTCCCCTTTTGCTTACCCCACTTCCCACAAGAGGTGGAGGGCTGAGAGGGGGGCCTGATGCTCACCTCTCGAAACGAAAGAGGAAGGCTGGGTCTTTCACCGCACGCCCTTCGATGGTACCGACGCCTTAGGGGTGGAGGAAGAGCTAGCTAAGCTCCGAGGCTTAGCCGCAGTTGAAAGAGACTGCCCAGAAGTCTTCGTAACTGCCCGGTGTACTAAACAGTTGCTGTCTTCAGCTCTCTGTTTTTCCACCGCAACATCCACCCAGCAAAGGTCGATTCCTTAGACCCACTACCAACTTGTGACCAGCCTCCCTGGTTACCCGATTCAGGACAGTGTCCCTTATCCTCAGCACCAGGTTGGGCCACAGGTTAGCAGTCTGGTGGGCCAGGTAGGAGATAGCCCTACCTCCAGACTGACAGAGTCTCCCAAAGGCCAAGTCTTCCACAGGAGCTATAGGTCCCGAAGAAGCTGCGACCCTGGATACTGTGAGAGACCACAGATCCAGCTAGGAGACGGCCTGGAAGGCTGCCATAGCGTTAGATTCCAGGGCCATTGCCTCTTGCTGTGTGAACTAGAGGTTCTCTGACAGCAGGTGTTGAAGAGGCAAGCCCAGAGTTAAGCGCCACTGACGAGGCAGAGGAGGGGGAAGCAACTTGTCTGACCTGCTGGACCTAAGTGAAGCTTCTTGTCATGAGACAAGAGCATTCACCTGGTCCAGCACAACGTCAGCAAGGAAGACCAAGGAAGCCCTACGGACTCTCTGGGTTCCTTTTTTGGATCCCAGAACGACTCCAACCTCGATGGATGGTCAGAGGGGGCAACCACTGATCCTTCCACGAGGTCATTGTGCCGACGGATCAGCGCGATGACCTCTGCAAAAGACCTCTGTATCTCGGGGGTGACTGCGTCCTGAGGTGACGGACCATCAGGTCCATCCAGGCCGAGCCCCTCCCAAGACACTCTTCCTTCAGAAGGAAGAACCTCATCAGCCCCCCCATGATCTCCTCTAACCACTTGAGTGTATGATCTCTCGGGTCCTAAGACTTAAATGGGCACATAGGCTTTCGTGGCTGGACCGAGAGAAGCGAACACCTCACGGTAACCCCTACTCACCTCAATCCTCCCGGTGTATCCCAAGGAGGTTGAAGGGACAGGTGAAGTAGATCTGATGCTCCCACTCTGTCTACCAGCAGAACTGGTGGACAGAGAGGGCTGCAGGCGATCACCAACCCGCGGAGATGACTGGTCTGCAGGTCTAGACCAGCAGTCTTCCTGTGAGATCAGTGAACCACTACCAGCTTCTCGGACCATCTGATCACAGTGGTGTGATCGATGGTCGGGTGACGGGTAGCGTCCACCAACACGGCGAGACCAAGCACTGTCCTTATGACACATCACGGTCCCAGAAGCAGCTGAAGCTCCTCCAGGGGACTGGGGGGACCTCCTCCCAGTCTCGCTTAGTGCACAGTCCGATGGGACCATCACATCAACCCTGGGTACTGGATAATCGTTGCGAGAAAGATCAACAGTCAGGCGAGAGTCACCTGGGCAACTCTTACCATCCTTCTGCCCTGTGCCAGAGTCCTGGCAGTGAACATGCTCAGCGGCCTGGATTCTGGCTGCATGGTCACCAGCAGGTGACCATACACTCAGAGGCGCTCGCTGGCAAGCACCCGAGATGGTTCCCACTCCAGAGGTGGAACCTCTAGAACCGGGAGCAGAAGTCCACGGTCCCCACCTTTCTCTTCCCTGAGGAAGGAGAGGCGGTTCCCGTTCCCGAAGGAATAGGAGGACCAGCTGAAGGCCCACCTGTCTCACCAGGATGATGAGACAGACCCTTAGAAGTCTCTGTGCGAGACTTCTTGGGGGAAGGTGGGGGGAGACCACCTTCTTCTTCCTTGGCTGGGGAGCCTCAGAAGAAGTGGAGGAGGCAGCAGAAGACGACGACGAAGACAATGACAACACCTTCCTTTACTTCTTGGACTTCCTCTTCACCAACTTCCTCAGGACGGCAGAAAGGTCTCTCCACCCAGGACTGGGCTGCAGCGGTTGCCGAAACAGCAGGCTCCAGCATGACCTGGGAAGGAGGATGTTACGGACCAATTCTTTAATACTTGAAAAGTTTACTGCCGCCAGATTCAGGCGCATAACATATTTAATTTAATGTCCTTTTATCACATTATATTTATATAGCTTTAGCTGTAATAATAATGATCTTCAGCAGAAACATTAGAGTGGAATAATAAAACATACGAAAACATTTTAAATAATTATTAACAAAAGAAAACCCAATAAACATATAAACTTAGTAATGGAAAAAGTTACAAAACAATCCAAGTGAAAGTTACAATAGTTAACTAGGCAATGAAATTCTGAAAATTAGTTTCTTAAACGGAGGTGAGGCAAGTATTATATAATTAATAATACTGATCCAAATGATCAGGGGGACACCACACGGGAACATCTGCAAGAGGGACAAATCACGTGGTTGCTACCAACAATCAACAACACGGCTAACTTCCTCGTAGAGACGAATCCTCATCAACTACATCGTCCGGGAATATATACCGTGCAAGTCCATTGAAGCATTCAAGCTTCCACAAAGCGCGCTCCACCATAAATTCGCTACCCTCGTAGCCAACGATGCACGATTCCCAGGACGACCACCGAAGTATAGCCCAAAATAACACTCGCAACGCACAACTATCAAAACGTCCATCCTCTTCTACTTGCAGAGTTCCGTGTCCCGCCTGAAGTATACCTCACGCCCTCCCACGTCACCTGCTGTAACAGTAATATTGACATATAATTAGGGAACTATGGTATTTGTAGACTAGGGTAATAAAACCCAAAGCAGTAGTTTTGGAAAGAACCATTTCCTATAAACTATCATGGGATCGTAACACCCCCACCCTTAACAAAAAATCACATTGATTTTATGTAAAGTGAATGCTAGCAAGCAAAATAACCTTAGTAGCAATATAACCTGCAGATTTCTTTCCAAACCCTATCTCCGCAAAGAAAAACAAAGTTGTCCACAATAATTCCTTTACAATAGTCAAGTAAAGTATATAATCTACAGACTAAACAAAACATAGGGAACCTTACAAAATTTCCAATAGAAAAGTATGCAGATTAATTACCTATACAAAGCAAATATGCAAAATAACATCATTACACTCTTGACAGGGCATCTGGTATATTGTTATCTTTCCCAGGAATGTGAATAACTTCCAAATCATTACTTCTTCAGAGCAAATAATTTATTTTTACTTACGTGAACCAATAAATCTGCCTTAAACAAACTTTCCAAATCAGGATGCTCAACTTCAAAATCGGTACTTTTACCTGACCTAGTTGTCACAAGTACAGTTTCAGGTTTAGGTACTATCACCTGTGTGACAAAAACTGTCGGATTAAAACTTACTTTACCTTGAGCAAGATAATTTGCCAAAACATCAACCTCAGCTATGGGGAGAGTATCAACAACTGCAAACTTAGACTCTCTGGCAAAATTGTCTGAAAAAAAATACAGTTCAACTACCGGACAAGATATCCACTCGTTTCCAACACCTTTTATAAGCTTATGCTCATTCAAAAACTTACTGCCCACTGGAATGGCTTTCCGTAGAATTAAAGATTGAGAAGACCCTGTATCTCTAAGTACATTGACATTATGACCCTCTTGCCAATTTTCAAGTGTGCTGATTTTACCTTGAGATTTAAACCACTTAAAGTCGTCATCCACTACCTGTTTATTTCATTAACGAGCAATGCGGCAGAATACCTTTTTAGGGACACTTAGCAGCTATATGCCCATTTTCTCCCACAACGAAAGGCAAGTTACCCTGCCCTGGTACTTAGATTAAAATGCTTTTGGGGAGAAGTAGGACCACTTAAATTAATTACCATCATTAGCAGTTACGTTAACCCCTGTAGGCAATTTACCAGTTTCATAAGCATTATATTTATCTTTAGCAGCAGGCTTAGAATAACTAGTGTGTGTTAACACGTACTCATCAGCTAACCGAGCAGCACTCGCAAAATTGTCAATTTTCTTTTCATTTAAGAAAATGCAAAGGTCTTTAGGTAAATTGTGCTTAAAATTTTCCAATAAGATTAACTGACACAATCTAGCATACTCACTCTTGACATCGCTGGATCTCAACCAATTTTCAAAATGCTTTTCCATTTCACGAGCAAACTCCACAAAAGTTTGATTGGAGGATTTTCGACTGTCACGAAACTTTACTCTGTAGGCTTCAGGAACCATCTCATAAATCCTTAAAATGGCTTCTTTCACTTTAGCATAATCTTGACTATCTTCCAACGACAGAGAAGCCCAAGCCTTTAGAGCCTTCCCGGAAAAAGCAGTCTGAGCCATGAATGCCCACCTATCCTCACTCCACTTGAAATTTGCCGCTACCTTCTCAAAAGATATGAAAAATTCTACGACGTCACTTTGGTACGTACTTCAACATACGGGAATCTTCATTACCAGAAATAGGAGATCGGAACCGTCAGCCTGGCCAATTCCAGCTCATGATCACGTTTCTGCTGTTCATTTTCTAACTGCTTCATACTAAGTTCATGTTCACGCCGTTTCTGTTCATCTTCAAACTCGAGTTTTTTCAAATCCAGTTTCAGTCGAAGTTTCACTACCTCACAGTCTTCGTCGATTTCTTCCTCTAAAAGCTTGAAGTCAACGTCCACTCCATCCGGAGCAAAATGCGCTATGATACCTTTCCTTATGTCATCATTAGTACTACTAACCGTAAACTCCAACTGTAAATAATCCGACACAACCAGCAGTTCCGACTTTTTAATATTAAACAATTTACTACGCCAATCGTCTCTCCTAAGAAAACGAGCGGCATCGTCATTAGTTTCAATTTCCATGTTTTTACCATTAATTACACCATCCAACCTAATGACACTGCTGAAGATCCCGCTGGGGATGCCAAAAATATGTTACGGACCAATTCTTTAATACTTGAAAAGTTTACTGCCGCCAGATTCAGGCGCATAACATATTTAATTAATGCCTCCTTTTATCACATTATATTTCATATAGCTTTAGCTGTAATAATAAGATCTTCAGCAGAAACATTAGAGTGGAATAATAAAACATACGAAAACATTTTAAATAATTATTAACAAAAGAAAACCCAATAAACATATAAACTTAGTAATGGAAAAAGTTACAAAACAATCCAAGTGAAAGTTACAATAGTTAACTAGGCAATGAAATTCTGAAAATTAGTTTCTTAAACGGAGGTGAGGCAAGTATTATATAATTAATAATACTGATCCAAATGATCAGGGGGACACCACACGGGAACATCTGCAAGAGGGACAAATCACGTGGTTGCTACCAACAATCAACAACACGGCTAACTTCCTCGTAGAGACGAATCCTCATCAACTACATCGTCCGGGAATATATACCGTGCAAGTCCATTGAAGCATTCAAGCTTCCACAAAGCGCGCTTCCACCATAAATTCGCTACCCTCGTAGCCAACGATGCACGATTCCCAGGACGACCACCGAAGTATAGCCAAAATAACACTCGCAACGCACAACTATCAAAACGTCCATCCTCTTCTACTGCAGAGTTCCGTGTCCCGCCTGAAGTATACCTCATGCCTCCAACGTCACCTGCTGTAACAGTAATATTGACATATAATTAGGGAACTATGGTATTTGTAGAATAGGTAATAACCCAAAGCAGTAGTTTTGGAAAGAACCATTTCCTATAAACTATCATGGGATCGTAACAGAGGACCTGACAGAGCAGCAGCACTTCCACAGGCTGGGGCAGGAGCAGCAGATACGGCGACAGGAGGGAGGTCTAGGGGCAAGCTCTTGGGGCACTCGTAGTCCGGAGGAGGAGCGAGGACAGCAAAGCCTGGGGGAGGAGATGGAAAGTAATCCACCTTCGACGTAAGCAGCACCGATGTTTGAACCACAGCATGGGTGTTACCAAGGTAACGTGCTGGGTATATACCAGGTGTGGTGTGCCGCATATCCAGATGTCGACAGCGTTGTTGTCGTCCTCGACTCAACTGCGTGTGTTACTGGGACAGCTGCAAGGTGGTGAAGCATTCCCCTTATCGTAGGAGTGCCAAGTAGATTCAGCGTCCACCATACCTGCTGCAGATCCCCACCCACGAAGGCAGACAAACCTGAAGAAGAAGCCAAAGTTGGGTTAATAGGAGTTCCTGTTCACCCAGAGGGGGGAAGGATCCCCTGCTGAGCGGACAGAAGTTCCCAAGTATAACTCCAGGTTGGCATGCCTCCCCCCTTCCTCTGCACTTGACAGATCAAGTGAAATGGATGAGAGAGACATGTTCCCCGAAGGGGAAACAGTGAGGCGGGGGAGTTTACGTGGAGTAAGGAAAGAAGACAACATATTGGTCATCAAAGGAGTAGAGGGAGAGCTTTCCGACGACACCTTGGCAGAATTACGTGGCTTCTTCCTTCCCTCGTATCTTTCCCATTGCTCCTCTGACCAAGAGATGCAAGTGCCACAGGTCATTGCTCTATTACATTCCTGCCCTCGGCATCTTGCACAGAGGGCATGAGGGTCTACATCATCGCTACAGCAAAACGCTCCACATTTCCAGTCCCCGACTCCAGGGCTTAATCGCTGCGTAGATGGGGGGAAAGCAGGCTTATCTGATTCGTGGGTTTGCATTTATTACAACCACACAACTTATTATTATTAATAGGGCTTAGTTTTTCCAGACCTCCGAGTCTTAGGTAGGCTCTTCTCAAATACAAATAAACAACCATATAATCACAATTATACTCGAGAAAAAACAAAAGGAAAAATCGGCAATCTCACGACAAAGGTGGGTGGAGAGAATGTTTGCACACGATGGCGGTAAAAAGCAAAGTGGAATATTTACGTCCAGTCTGGCAGGACTCCCGACTATTGAACAAGCAGTTACTGCCTAACTACCATGTTATAGAATCTTACGACCCAGTTCCAGCTGACGCTGAAAGTAATCCCTTATGTAAAGGACCGATGGTTTGTATAATGTGCAGGAACAAACAATAATTACCTCCAGAACATCTGTCTAGGGTAGTCCAGAGAAACTGGTGATGGGAAACATTAAGTTTAGGAAATCTTCTCACTCCATGCTGACATCATTTCTCATTTTCATTCAGCTTGCTTGAGTTACCATCCCATTTCTTCAAGCCAGTGTGATCTCTCTGTTATTCATTTTATTCCTATGAGAGAGTTGTCCCACCTTTGTCTATTCTACATTATTACAGTTACCATTTCTTAGTTCATAATAGATAATAGTTACCCTCTAGGATCATTTGTGTTATGAAGTTTTTCTTAGATTTGGGTGTTTGTTTGTATGGAGTTTTTACGTTGCATGGAACCAGCAGCTAAGCAGCAACAGGACCAACGGCTTTACGCGACTTCCAAACCACGTTGAGAGTGAACTTCTATCACCAGAAATACACATCTCTCAATCCTCAATGGAATGGTCGAGAACCCGCGACCACCGAGGTGGTTAGATTTGGGTGGCCAAATGATTTTTTTCAAATACCTTAAGTTTCAAATGTTTCAGGATTTGTTTTTCAATATTCGTGTGGGCTTTAAAAATATATATATATATTTTAAATATGACTATACAAAAACCCAATAAACTATCAAACAGATTGACATTAAACATTAACCCTTAAACGTCGACTGGACGTATTTTACGTCAACATTTTTTGTCTCTCGGGTGCCGACTGGACGTATTTTGCGTCGACATACAAAAGGTTTTTTTTAAATTCGCGGAAAAATACTTATAGGCCTACCAGCCTAAAACTTTTGAATCACGCGCCTTGGGGGATGCTGGGAGCTCACGGATCAAGGTGTTGTTTTGTTTAGAAGCGTGACCCAAGTGCGCATGCGCAAAATGCTTTCTTCTCGCTCCAGTCAGCATCAGCGGCGCATCGTCCGAGAGCGATCTTTTGTCGCAATCGAGTTTTCCTGAACTTGTGCGAGACTTTGAACATTTGTGTTGCTACAGGACATTCGTAGAGATGTTGCTCCAACGACGTAGTGGAACTGCGGAAAAGGCGGCGTTTTTAAACCCGTCGGAAGGGATCGTGTAAGGTGTATTTTGGACTTAGATGCTGGCGAAAGGACCAAGCCAAACTAACATGACCTGGAGCCTCAACGCCGTTCTGTGCGACCACGTGTGGATGAAAGTGGTTTAGGATCACAAACATTGTGTCTCGTGTGCCATTTGGTAACCCTAGAAAGCATCAGGCGTCCCTTAGGGGCATTCAATAGGAATTTGGGAGGCCTCCAACCAAGGGACATAGACGAGTATCTTTCGGAGCTTGATCGGGAATATGTCGCAAGTCCTCATTTTGATGGCGGATGGTCATCGAGTGATGAGGACATCAGTCCCGATGTCAGTGAGGAAGAATATATGCCCCCAATGTCCGTTCGAGGCTCACATCCCGAAAGTGAGCTCGAATTTAGTGGTTTCAGTGCCTATGAGGGGGAATCTGAGGAGGGGGAGGATGGGGATATGGGGTCTAGTTTTATCGCGGATGACGATACTGAAAGCGAAGGCCTAAGTGAGGGTGATGGGCCAATGGGGGGTGATTGTGTGCGAAATCGTGCCTGCGCCCGTCACGTAGAAGGTCGGCTCGTCGCGCCAGCCAAGGTGAAGGCCAGTCGTCCGAGAGCGACGAGGGGTGGACGGAGGACCCCACCCCTCCTAACATGCACCCATTCACGGCAACACCTGGGCTCACCGTACCTGTACCTCTGACTGCTCTGGGGTTCATCCAGCTGTTCCTTACGCGGGAATTGCTGGAGTACCTGGTAGAAGAGACGGTGGACTACTCTCGGTACTGCCGGTATGAATTACGGACGACATTGTCATATTATTGGCGGGGTTGCAACGTCATTGACATGGCGCATTTATTGGGGCTCCACATTTATTTTGGTATGACACCTGCTGCCGACGTCAGGCAATATTGGAGGCGGAATTATTTTTTATGTACGCCCAATGTGCCTGGCGTTATGTCCCGTGATAATTTCCTGGCGTTGGACAGGTATTTCAACGCCTTCAACCGAAGGGCCATACCCCGAAATAACAGTGATCGCCTCATCCTAATCCGCCCAGTGTTGGAGTACATTCGTGAACGGTGTAGAAATCTCGTGGTTCCTGGAAAAAAACCTTTCTTTGGATGAGGGGATGATGCCTTACAAAGGACGTCTGAGCATTAAAGTGTATAACCCCAAGAAGCCGAAGAAATATGGAGTGAAATTTTTTTTTATTACAGAGTCCAACACTGGATACGTCGTGGACTTTTCAGTGTATTCCGGGGTCTTCTCAACGCTGCGTGACACTGTATTCAGTCTTGTGGGACGTTTCCGTAACCAGGGATATCACCTGTTTATCGATAATTATTATAACTCGGTATCCCTAGCCCAGGAACTGTATGAAGCAGGTGTGCACGTCAGTGGTACCCTTCGGTTGGTGCGTGGGGCCCCGATTTCCCTCAAGAGGTACGCTAGACATCCGCAACACCTGGCAAGAGGAGAGACAGAGTGGCGGCAGAAGGGCGCTGTCTTCGTCATCTGTTGGAAGGGTGTCCGACTCGTCCCCATGATTACGACGAGTCATGAACCCATCCAAGAAGAGATCGTACAGCGGAAGAAGACACGTCGACAGGGCCGAGTTGTGTTTGAGGAGTTTTGTATCGAGCGGCCTACCGTCGTTGGGCACTACAACAGGCACATGGGAGGAGTTGATCTCTTTGATCAGCTCATCCAGTATTATCCCTTCGCCAGGAGAACCAGGAGGTGGACACAGAAGCTCCTCAAATACATCCTTTAGTTGGCCTTCCTAGTGGTAGCCTGGAATGCCCTCATCAACTTCAATCCCGATGAGTGGCCTTCCATCACTGACCCCCTGCCCCGAGCTGCAGATCTGCCCCTAGCGGAAAGGGCAGATAGGAGGGCCAACTTCGGTCGACCTGCCGCTGCCCCTGCTGTCGACGCCCCTGCTGACGACGCCCCTGCTGACGACGCCCCTGCTGTCGACGCCCCTGCTGACGACACCCCTCTTGCTGCCGGCCCCGCCATCACCGCTTCTCGTCGGGTAGTGGACCCTGTGTGTCGGCTGCAGCCAGGGGATCACACACTGGAGGCCCTAGAAGGGCGCAGGCAGAAACGGTGCCGGGTGTGCCATATGAATGGCAGGAGAGACACCTGGTTCTTCTTTCGTACCTGCAAAATTGCTCTTTGCAGGATAGGGGACTGTGACCGTAAATACCACAGTACGGTCATGTATTGGAGTGTGCCTAATAAACAGACAGCGGAGGGTGCACGGGGCCGCTGGGCCCATCAGCAGTAAGGGCGCGCGTCTCCCTCCTCCACTTGTACCTCGTCATGTCGAGAGGAAAAAAATGCAAGACTCTTCAATGGAGGAGGGAGAAAACAAGAATAGAACGAAAAGTCAGGATTACGAGTGAGTATTCTGCATTTATTTTATATTTATTTTTATATTTATTACAAGTTTTTATATATCCGTATCTATGCATGATAAAATAATAATAAGACATTTCATTGTATGTGAAAAGAAAAGTGTCACCTGCATTCCTTTTATTTATGTATTCGTACCAGAATCGAAAAATATAATATATATATTTATATAAAATCAATTAAATATATATATATCTATATATATATATATATATATATATATATATATATATATATATATATTTACATATATTATATTATATATACATATATATATATATATATATATATATATTATATATTATATATATATATATATATATATATATTGGTATTTTTGGGTAAGCAAATTGCAATAAACAGTCTAGTAATATTCAATCGTTTATCTTCACTTTAAAACAAATTGGAAGTCTCTAGAACAATATTTAGATTAATGGTGAATTTTTGAAAAAAAACTATTTTCCCTCTGCGCGCCGATTCTCGGCCGAAAATCTCCGAAATGCGTAGGTCGCATTCTCCTAGTACCTATTTGTGCCTTTTCATATTAGGCTTTTTATAGAGTTTCATATATGAAAATGTGCGCAAAAACGTGCAGAATACAACAAAAAATATTTGAAGGTTGTAGCATTTCTCATTTTTGAAATATTTGCATAAAAAGTAAGATAAATAGGAAAAAACTACGATCGGTCAACTTTGACCCAACCGAAATGGTCGAAAAACGCATTTGTAACATAAAACTTCTACAGTCTAGTAATATTCAATCATTTATCTTCACTTTAAAACAAATTGGAAGTCTCTAGAACAATATTTAGATTAATGGTGAATTTTTGAAAAAAAAAAACTTTTCCCTCCGCGCGCCGATTCTCGGCCGAAAATCTCCGAAATGCGTAGGTCGCATTCTCCTAGTATTTGTGCCTTTTCATATTAGGCTTTTTATAGAGTTTCCTATATGAAAATGTGCGCAAAAACATGCAGAATACAACTAAAAATATTTGAAAGTTGTAGCATTTCTCATTTTTGAAATATTTGCATAAAAAGTAAGATAAATAGGAAAAAAACTTGGATCTGTCAACTTTGACTCAACCGAAATGGTCGAAAAACGCATTTGTAATATAAAACTCTTACAGTCTAGTAATATTCAATCATTTATCTTAACTTTAAAACAAATTGGAAGTCTCTAGAACAATATTTAGATTTATGGTGAATTTTAGAAAAAAAAACTATTTTCTTTCCTCCGCGCGCCGATTCTCGACCGAAAATCTCCGAAATGCGTAGGTCACATTCTCCTAATATTTGTGCCTTTTCATATTAGGCTTTTTATAGTTTCATATATGAAAATGTGCGCAAAAACATGCAGAATACAACAAAGTATATTTGAAGGTTGTAGCATTTCTCATTTTTGAAATATTTGCATAAAAAGTAAGATAAATAGGAAAATAACTTGGATCTGTCAACTTTGGACTTCAAACCGAAGATTGCGTTGTCGAAAATCGCATTGTAATATAAAACTCTTACAGTCTAGTAATATTCAATCATTTATCTTAACTTTAAAACAAATTGGAAGTCTCTAGAACAATATTTAGATTTATGGTGAATTTTTGAAAACAAACTATTTTCTTCCCTCCGCTCTCCGATTCTCGGCCGAAAATCTCCGAAATGCGTAGGTCACATTCTCCTAATATTTGTGCCTTTTCATATTAAGCTTTTTATAGTTTCATATATGAAAATGTGTGCAAAAACATGCAGAATACAACAAAAAATATTTGAAGGTTGTTGCATTTCTCATTTTTGAAATATTTGCATAAAAACTACAATAGGAAAAAAACTACGTTCGGTCAAGTTTGACTCAACCGAAATGGTCGAAAAACGCATTTGTAACATAAAACTCTTACAGTCTAGTAATATTCAATAATTTATCTTCACTTTAAAACAAATTGGAAGTCTCTAGCACAATATTTAGAATTATGGTGAATTTTTGAAAAAAACTATTTTCTTCCCTCCGTGCGCCGATTCTCGGCAGCGAATCTCCGAAATGCGTAGGTCACATTCTCCTAATATTTGTGCCTTTTCATATTAGGCTTTTTATAGTTTAATATATGAAAATGTGCGCAAAAACATGCAGAATACAACCAAAAATATTTGAAGGTTGTAGCATTTCTCATTTTCGAAATCTTTGCATATAAAAAAAATATAAAAAAATTTCGACATTTGGTCAAATTTAACTCGTCCGAAATGGTCGAAAACTGCAATTGTAAGCTAAAACTCTTACAGTATCGTAATATTCCATCATTTAACTTCATCTTGAAACAAATTCGAAGTCTCTATAACAATATTTCGATTTATGGTGAATTTAAAAAAATATATATTTTTTTACGTCCGTGCGTTACGAATTCATGCATCATTTTGTGATAATATTTTCTCCGTGTTGCTTTTATCGTTTTACAATGTGTTATATACCAAAATGATCGCAATTTAGTGTACATTACAACGAAAAAAAAAGTAACTTGTTACCTTAAACCGCTTTGCGCACAGCGCAATTTGAATACAATTATATATGAAATTTCGTTTTTGCGCTATCATATATCGCATTACTTATATGATAATGGTAATTTTTTTCATTTCTGATGGTTGCATACTAAACTTCAGCCAATGACAAAAAAAGGAGCCAAAAATGAACTCTTAATCTTGAAAACTAAGAGTGCTGTGATTTTTTGAAAATATTTTTTCCGCTTCCGCGCTTTGTTTAACAAATAGTTCAACTATTATTTAACATCAGCTTGGACACAAGTATCAAGATTTTTGCAGAAGAGATTACTCACCCTTTCGCATGTTCAAATTCATTAGCACAACACTATTATTTAACCTGAAAAAATTAACAGCTATTCTATGCTTTGTTTGGTATAAAGCTACACAACACCTTTTTTTTTTTTTTTTTTTTTTTTATCCCAAATTCTGGTATACAGTACATCTCTGTAGGCTTCAAAGACTTCTGTACAATTATTGCACCATACAAACTTAGGTAAATAATCAGTAAACGGCTTAACCACACCACCTCATTAAAATGACATTTTAAAAAATTCTGTTAAGAACTAGGTGAATTTGCTTACAAGGTAAATCATATTTTTTTGCAAGCTAAGAATGGGTTATGGGGTTACTCATTAGAAGTCCATGGGTCAAACAAGAACGACAGTTTCAAAGGATAAATAACTTGATTGTGGTGCTATTTCTAAATGGATACTGTTATCCAAACCCAAGAGCGGTTATAATCTTGCTTGGCCTTACCGGATTCACTATTCCACTATAAATATCAGTGTGAAGACACAATTCTGAAATTTTAAAGATAAATGTACTTAATAAATGGGGAAATTTCAATTTGTCACTAGTATTCTCTTTTTCAAGATATTTTTGCTCAAACTTGAGTCATGAAAGAAAAAACCCACCTTCTGCATGCAGCCAACTAACCATATTATCAAATATAACAGTGCAACAAAGTCACATTGCTAGACTTTCATACGGCTTGCATAAAAAATTAATTTCTAAATAAATGAAGTATTGCAAAGGGCACACAAAAACAGTACTCACACAGGGTCTACCAGATAAAGGCTAACATTTTGAAAACCTGTCATATTTGCAGTATACTCATCAAAGTGAAATGTCAGTAAAACCCACTTCAATAGGAATTCAATTAAAGCCATGTTAAATTTTTCTTTTATTATAATCTGCCATGACCCTGACAAGAGAATACTGGAGCTGCAATGTGGAAAACAACTTCCAGCCAGCCACCCTTCGTTAGAACTTTATTAACTGGCTTTCATAATGCCCTCCATACTGCATCTCCAGTTTTCTTTCCTCATACTTTGAAAATTCACAATGCCACAAGATCAAGTTATCACAATTTCTTTAAAAGAAGAAAACAACAAATGTTTTGCTTGACAGTGTGGCAGTTGCATGATTAAGCAAAGTAATTTCATTGTTGCTAAAGAAGGAACATTTCTCATTTCCCCTACAACCACAACCTTGAGTCATGATACTACATAAAGGAATGTTACAAGGTAAAAATACGATCATTTGCTATGAGAACAAAAAGTGAGCATAGTATGTGATGGTAAAATTAACATAATATAAAAAGAAATTCTGCCTATAAGTACATAAAGTATATATAATGACTGAAATGAAGAACTCTGCACAAGTGTTACTCTAAGCAAGTGAACAGTGTGAGATTAAATGAACTAACTGATTCGTATGAAATTGGAAAGGCAAGGTCTTAAAAGAACAAAACATAAAACTTACAATTGTAACACTTAGATTATATATAAAAATGGAAAAAAATCATTGGTGATCATATAATCTACATTAACTATATTTCACAGTCAGTAGTGATGAGTGTCTCTTCATTCGTTTTACAAGAAGTTTTAACAGAAGCATTGTCAGATGCAAACACATTCTTCTTTGATGGAGTTAAGAACTGGACCATTTCACTAAACGGTCAAGTGCTACCATTCTGATGCTTCCATCTTCTACCAAAGTTCCCCATCTTTCTCCTTAGCAGGTACTTCTATGACTCTAGGTTTATCAATTATTCTTGCAGTTCTGTTACCCTTCTCTACAATGCCTATAATCCATGCTTGATAGCCTTCTTGCTTTTCAATATCCTTACAGTAAGCAGCAGCTTGTTCTCGAGGCAAACAAATTAACAATCCACCTGATGTTTCTGCACTCAATCCCTAAGAGAGAAGAGAAAAAATTAATTTTATCCTTATTTCTGGCATTCAATCAATCCCTTTTCCCTAAACCAATCAAGACCAACATACATGCCTAAAAATCTAGCAATCAGAATAGCAAGTATTGCAGAGGTAAAATAGTATGTAAAATGATATTGTTATGAAACAAAGTTTTGTACATACTTACCTGGCAAATATATACTTAGCTATAGTCTCCGACGTTCCCGACAGAATTTCAAATCTCACGGCACACGCGACAGGTAGGTCAGGTGGTCTACCCTTCCCACCGCTGGGAGGCGGGTGTATGAACCAATCCCGTTTTCTAATCAGATTTTCTCTTCCACCTGTCTCTTGAGGGGAGGCTGGGCGGGCCATTAATCGTATATATCTGCCAGGTAAGTATGTACAAAACTTTATTGTATCATAACAATATCATTTTTGTACATGAACTTTCCTGTCAGATATATACTTAGCTGATTGGCACCTTGGTGGAGGGTAAGAGACAGCTAAACAATATAGAAAAGGGAAACAACACATGTTGTAGGATATAAAAACCTTGGTTCTTACCTGGTTAGGCAGAAGACTTCATGGATACTGTCTATGAGTCTGCATTGCCTGAAGAGCTACAGCGAGGGCGTGACCTGTTGCTGAAAGACTTTTCGGATCTACCAAAGGGATTTCTCATCCAGTTACATGGCAGAATCCAAGTAGGATCTTGTCAAAGGGGTTCGCCCGCTTACATGACAGAACCTGTCCACTACTATCACAAGGAGCCAAAACAATCCAGACCACCTAACCAATCTAACCCGTGTTTGATCTAAGACACGAAAGAGATGCCTACCTGCATCCTCTTTCATCCGACCATAAAAACACAAACCAAATAGGATTAAAAAATAGCTAAACTAAAAAGGATACGTTTCAGCTCCCTGCCCCAGCAGCGAATCTGCAGATACGTAGGGTCCTAAGGCAAAGCACTTATCACAAGTGATCCTGACGTCTCTCAAGTAGTGGCTCGCGAAGACAGAGTTACATCTCCAATAAGTCGCCTTCATAAGGTTTTGTACTGACATATTCTTGCTGAAGGCTAATGAAGTGGCAATGGCCCTCACTTCATGGCCCTTAACCTTAAGGAGCTTGAACTGGTCCTCGTCACATGCTACGTGGGCTTCTTTAACTAGGCTTCTCAAAAAGAATGCCAGAGCATTCTTAGACAAGGGCCTACTGGGGTCCCTCACAGAACACCAGAGGTTGTCCATATTGCCCTTAAGTTGCTTCTTCCTTCTGAGATAATACTTAAGGCTTCTAACAGGGCAAAGAGCCCTTTCTGCCTCTTCCCCTACGAGAGCAGACAAACCTTGCACCTCAAAACTCCTGGGCTATGGATTAGAGGGGTTTTCATTCTTAGCTAAGAATGAGGGAAGGAAGGAACAAATCACGGACTGATCTTTGAAGCCTACTCTTCCTTCTATGGCTTGAATTTCACTCATATTTTGGCGGATGCCAAAGCCATGAGGAAAAGGGACTTCTTGGTTAGGTCCCTAAAGGAAGCTGACTGAGGAGGCTCAAATCTTCCAGACCTCAAAAATTGAAGAACCACGTCGAGATTCCAACTGGGTGTTCTCGAGGACCCTTTCTTAGTGGTTTCGAAAGACCTGACCAGATCATGAAGGTCCTTGTTATCCGAAATGTTCAAGCCTCTGTGCCTGAACACTGTGGCTAGCATACTGCGGTAACCCATGATTGTTGAGACTGCTAGCCCACACTCTTCCCTGAGGAAAAGAAGGAAGTCAGCAATTTGGGTCACAGAGGTACTGGAAGAGGAAACTTTCTGATTCCTGCACCATCGACGAAAGACATCCCCCTTCGACTGGTAGACGCGCAAGGTGGAAGATCTCCTTGCTCTGGCAATAGCTTTTGCAGCTTTAGAAGAAAATCCTTTCGCTCTGACAAGACTTTGGACAGTCTGAAGCCAGTCAGACTGAGAGCGGGGAGGTTTTTGTGATACCTGTCGAAGTGGGGTTGTCTAAGCAAATCCTTCCTTGGTGGAAGGGATCTTGGAAAGTCCACCATTCATTCCAGTACCTCTGTGAACCAGTCTTGGGCAGGCCAGAACAGAGCAATCAGAGTAATCCTTGCTGAATCCGAAGCGGCGAACTTCTTTAGGGTCTCTCCCAGGATCTTGAAGGGAGAAAAAGCGTACAGATCTAGACCCTTCCAATCCAGCAGAAGGGCATCCACTGCTATTGCCCTCGGATCCGAGATTGGGGAGCAATAAAGGTCTAGTCTCACGTTCCTGGAGGTGGTGAAGAGGTCTAGATGGGGCCTGCCCCACAGTTTCCACAGGCTCTGGCAAACATCTTGATGAAGCATCCATTCCGTCGGGAGGACCTGATCTTTTCTGCTTAGGAGGTCTGCCCTTACATTCCTTTCCCCCTGTACAAATCAGGTGAGGCTCGGCCCACAGCAAAAGATCTCTCGCTGTTTCGTACAGGGAGAAGGAGTGAGTCCCCCCCTGTTTCCTGATGTATGCCAGAGCTGTGGTGTTGTCCGAGTTCACCTGAACAACGGCGCCTCGGACGTGAGACTCGAAGGCTTTCAACGCCAGCCAAACATCCATCAGTTCTATCTTGTTGATGTGCCAGGCCACCTGTTCTCCCTCCCAGGTGCCTGACACTTCCTTCGTTCCCAGAGTTGGCCCCCAACCTGCTTCCGACGCGTCGGAGAACAACACTAGGCTGGGGTTCAAGGTTTGCAGTGACAGACCTTCAACAAATCTGCTGGGATCTGCCCACCACAAGAGCTTCTTTTTGATCTACCGAGTGACAACGAAGGAGAACGCTAAATCCTGGGAACGACAATTCCAATTTTGATTCAGAAAGAACTGAAGAGGTCTCAGGTGCAACCTTCCTAGGGAAACGAACTGCTCCAGCGAGGAGTGTCTCCCCAGCAAACTCATCCACTCCCTCGCTGTGCATGCATCTTTCCCTAGAAAGGTTGCGATTTTCTCGGAGCCTCAGGCTATCCTTTCCAGGGACGGATATGCCCGAAAACCCCGAGAATCCATCCAAATCCCCAGATAAATACATTCCTGACTGGGGATGAGCTGGGATTTCTGGAAGTTGATCAAAAGTCCCAGCAAACTTGCCTGTCCATAGTCTTTTGAAGGTCCTCCAGACAACGTTCCCTTGACCTGGCTCTTATTAGCCAATCGTCCAGATAAAGGGATATCCTCACTCCTTCCAAGTGTAGCCACTGCGCGACGTTCTTCATGAGCCCCGTGAAAACCTGAGGGGCTGTCGAGAGGCCAAAGCAAAAGGCCCTGAACTGGTATACCTTCCCTTGCATCATGAACCTTAGGTACTTCCTTGAGGATGGATGGATCGGCACATGGAAGTAAGCTTCCTGCAGATCCAGGGACACCATCCAGTCCCCTGGACGAAGAGCAGCCAACACTGATGACGTGTTTCCATGGAGAACTTCCTCTTCTCCACAAAGAAGTTCAGGGTGCTTACATCCAGAACCGGTCTCCATCCCCCTGATGACTTCGGAACTAGGAAGAGGCGGTTGTAGAAGCCTACCAAGTGAAGGTCTGATACCAGTTCTATAGCCTCTTTTTCCAGCATCTGGTCTACTGCTAGAACAAGGGCTTGGTTCATGATGGGATCCTTGTACCTGGCCATCAACTCCCTTGGAGTTGTTGTTAAGGGAGGTCTTGAAGAGAAAGGAATGAGATATCCCTTTTGAACTACTGAGAGGGACCAGGTGTCTGCCCCTCTTTGGGCCCAGACATCTGCAAACCTTCGGAGTCTGGTGCCTACTGTCATCTGGAGGACTTGCCTGTTACTTAGGGGTCTTGATAGATTTGGAGAAGGTTTTACCTCTCCTGCCAGGTCTTCGCTTTCTAAAAGAAGAAGATCTGGAAGAAGGACCCCCTCGAAAGGGCTCCTGCACTGCAGGTTTCTCCTTCTTGGCCTTAGCAGAGAAGGCCGGTCGAGGTTTTCTTGTCGACTGCGCGAGCAGGTCCTGTGTTGCCTTGGCTGAGAGAGAGCTTGAAATGTCCTGCACGATCTTCTTGGGGAAGAGCTGAGAAGAGAGCTGCGAATATAACAGCGAAGACCTCTGGGCGTGTGAAACCGATTTCGTCAAGAAGGAGCAGTACACCACCCTTTTCTTGACTACTCCTGCCCCGAACAATGAAGCAATCTCACTCGAGCCATCGCTCACGGACTTATCCATGCAGGACAAAACACAGTGGAGGTCTTCTGGCGAAAGGGCGTCCGGCGTCTGAGTCCTTCTGGCCAAAACTCCCAATGACCAATCCAGAAAGTTGAACACTTCGAGGACCCGGAACATCCCCTTCAAAAGGTGATCCAGCTCATTCATTGCCCACGACGTCTTGGCGGAATTAAGGGCCGAACGTCTGGTGGCGTCCACCAAAGAAGAGAAGTCCGAATCCGCTGAAGAAGGAAGTCCCAGGCCCAAAGGTTCTCCCGTCTCATACCAGAACCCCGTATGTCCCGTCAGCTTGGAAGGGGGGGAAGGAAAAAACTGTCTTCCCTGCTTCTTCCTTGGAAAGAAGCCACAAGCCAAACCCCCCCAGGGCCTTCTTCATCGATAAGGTTGGTTTCATTCTGACGCACGAGGAACCCTTCGTAGTTCTGGAGGTCGAAAACAGAGAATGCGGAGACGGAGGAACGGCAGGGCTGAGGGAATCTCCAAACTCTTGGAGAAGCAAGGCGGTCAGCTTCTTGTAGGCAGTCTTGGCAGTCGTCGTCCGAGCCTTCCTGGTCCTCTTCCACCGAAGAACGAGGAGGGTCCTTAGTAGAGGAGGCAGTCCTGTCAGGAGAAGGGCGCCTACGAGAAGCCTGGCGCCTGTCAGGAGAGGCAAATACATCAGGAGAGCCACATGCAGTTGAAGACGAGCGCCTGCTGGATACGAGGAGTCTGGGAGAAGACGCGCGCTTAGAAGTCGAAGAAAACTTGCACAACAGAGAGCGCCTATCAGGAGAAGACCGCCTCCCATGAAGAGGGCGCCCACGAGGCTCTTGGATCTTGTCAAGAGGCGAGCGGCTTCCGGGAGAAGAGCGCCTACTAGGAGAGTAGCGCCTGCAAGGCTCTTGGCGCCTGTCAAGAGGAGAGCGGCTGCCAGGCGAAGAGCGCCTACTAGGGGAGTAGCGCTTGCAAGGCTCTTGGCGCCTGTCAAGAGGAGAGCGGCTGCCAGGCGAAGAGCGCCTACTAGGAGAGTGGCGCCTGACAAGAGGAGAGTGCCTGCCAGGAGAAAAGCACCTGCTGGGAGAGGAGAGCCTGCGAGGAGACTGGCGCCTGTCCTGAAAAGAGCGCCTGTCCAGAGAATGGCGCCCGCTCGGGGATGAGCGCCTGACAGGAGAGGAGCGCCTGCAAGCAGACTGGCGCCTGGACGAGGAAGGGAGCCTGCCAGGAGAGGAGCGCCTCTCGCGAGAAACACCTCGCTCGGGAGAAGCCACAACATCCGGAGAAGAGCGCCTACGGAGAGGAGAGCGTAAGTAAAGAGACGGGCGCCTGGACTTCTTGATGGGGAGAGAAACATCCTTCGTCCAACAAGAACTACCAGCCAAGGAGTCAGCAAGGGCCGAAATCTGTGCCTGGAGCCCAGCGAGAATACGAGAAGGGGACTTCTCAGGCTCCTCTTCCGGAGAAGAAGAGCGAGGCAAACAGGAGAAGAGCAATCTTGAGATCTCCTGGGCCTCTTCACATCCAGAGAAGGCTCCTCTGGAAAGACTTCCGGGCTGGAAGCCAGGGAGCTGCAGGGCGGCTTCTAGGCTCTCTTCAAGGGGCGCGAAGCTTCCGGGGAGCTCCATCCACGCTTCGGCGATGGCGAAGCAAACGAAGAGAAGCACTGGCGTAGAATGTCCTTCTTGATGCGGTCCGAGGCAGCCTGGGAACGCACATCAGGATCTGCCGAAGGGACGCCTGACCGGTGGGGGTTCTCCCTAACCTTCCTGCGGCTGTCGACTTTTCTCCTCCACTGGGTCTAGGAGTCTGGAAGAGGTCTAGGCCTGGAAGCGCTACGGAGCCGGTCAGACGTCCCCTCCACAACACTGGGGGCACTGCACAAATCACTTCCACTTTCACTCTTACCTTTCTCCAAGGAGCGGATCTTGAG
Source organism: Macrobrachium nipponense (assembly GCF_015104395.2). Classification (NCBI taxonomy): domain Eukaryota; kingdom Metazoa; phylum Arthropoda; class Malacostraca; order Decapoda; family Palaemonidae; genus Macrobrachium; species Macrobrachium nipponense. Next base: position 117,184,906 of record NC_087202.1, read on the forward strand.
CTCCACGCTGCGGATCATGGCTTTCATCGCAGCCACCTCCAAAGACGTATCCTCGGGTTCGACGCAGGGCGCAGGGGCTGAAACAGGGAAAGAAGGATCTGCTTCTACTAGAGGGTTAGGATCTAACTCTAGCTAGCTAACGCGAGACCTACTCGAGCTTCTGGAGGAAGCCTTACGCACCCTGTCTCTCTCCAACTTCCTCAAGTAGGAAGAAAGAGATTTCCATTCATCTATACAGTCCACGAAAAGCGTATGCCAAGCCAAAAAGATCCAGTACGTCACCAATAATCCGTCCATAAAAGATCCTAGGCAAGCGAGAGCGAAATCAACTATCAGGAGGAATCCACAACAGGTGTTGCCGGTTCCAGCGACAGAGAAAATCTGATTAGAAAACGGGATTGGTTCATACACCCGCCTCCCACCGGCGGGAAGGGTAGACCACCTGACCTACCTGTCGCGTGTGCCGCGAGATTTGAAATTCTGTCGGGAACATCGGAGACTATAGCTAAGTATATATCTGACAGGAAAGTTCATGTACAAAACTGGTAAACAGAATCTCTAATTATACTGAATTGTGAAGATTCAACAAAATTTGTAAATAATTCAGCAGATCAACTTTAATTACATAACCTCATCACATATTTCACTGTGGGTACGCAATTAAGTTGCCACAATTTCCTTAACCCCACAAGTGTGATTGTCTACAGCACTCAAGATAACATGAGCACCTCTCTATGAGGATTTTATAAATCTATACTGTACTAGGTAGTATGTGAATATAGTAAAAATAAACAATACACCTGGATACATTTTTGCAAGGCTGGAAACAGCAATAAAACCTAATAAAGAAAATGTTTCACTAGAGAATGTGACTACTGGTATTAACATATTAAGAAAATGACAATACTGAGGTAGGAATTCTTAGTAGACTGGATTATTAATGTACGTAATGCAACCAAATAGGCGGCCCTCGGTTAGCAGCAGGGGTTCCGTTCCTGGCCGCCGACGCAGAGTGATTTTTGACGCTAAGCTACCCATGTTAAAGTCTACGGCCGCTGCACACCTTCTTTCGAAACTCTAGCCCAGTCAAAGGCGCCAATCCCGCAATGGCGCAGTAAGTAAAATTATATTTATGCAGTACATATAGTACTATAGAATTTACTGTATAGTACATTATAGCATTATAAATACAGTAAAGTGAAAAAAGCCTAGCTTTAATCCTTTGAGTGTCTAGAGTATGTAAAGAAATAATAAGGTTTATACAGTGTACAGGTAGCTGTGATGTTCAAGTCACGATAATTCGTCTTACGATAGTCCGATTTTATGAGAGACCAAATTACAATAGCCTAACTTTATCCCATCTTCTAATTGCATAAGTTCAATAACAGCAAAAGAGAATGATAAAAGTATGGTTTTAACGTATACTCGTTGCGTGAACGTATACAGCCATGAACAACCGAACGAGAAACGACTTTTATTTTTTCTAAGTACAACCGAATTGGATAACATCTGTTTGGCTTGTATTTCAATTATCATACTACAGTACACTATTACCGTAGCTGTTATAAATGATGTTATGTAGAATAGAACTGAGATATCTTAATGTAATAACTTTATTCGCTAAAGATCAAAGATCAATATATAGATCAAAGATCAATCGGGAAATATACTGTTATATTTAATCCTAGTTATAACTGAAGCTGAGAAAACTGTTCAAGCTGCTAATGACTATTATCGCACATCGGCAACAAGAATTAAACTCCAGTAAACGTATGCCACCAAAAACACAACCGTAGATAAAATTGAGATAAAATCATTTTAATCAAAACTACTGTGCTTGAAAGAACATATTTTACTGTTGGTTTCACGCTGATATAAGATAAATAACGTAAAGTTCGTATTACGATGATATAAAGGAAAATTGTGAACGGAATCACATAATTTTTTTACGCAATAAACATGCCGCCAACGTAATCTGTTAACGAAAAAAAAGTAGTTCACATTCACAAGATATACTCAATTCATATTTCCACCTAAAAACACGTTATATAAGGAAAAAAAACCTTGTCTCA